>NW_020291419.1:0-34090 GCF_003184745.1 Aspergillus uvarum CBS 121591 | reverse complement strand
GAGGGGAGGAGGGGCGAGAGGTGTAGAGGGAAGAAAGAGAGGTGTAAGATTGTCAGAGGGGGACTGAACGGGAGAACAGATTGAGGATGGGGAAAGACACGAGAGGAAGAAAATCAGGGACGTTCCGCACCCGGCCGAATTGGCAATGGGCAAAAGGTGGAAAGTGGGACGGTTGTTGGGTTAGATTTTTATGCACCGGCGGCGGGGCCCGAGCAGGAACTGGGCATAATGTTTGTCCACTACACTACTCCACCAACGCCACTCACTGCTTGTAAAATTCACTCATCGGCAGTCGGCAAAGGACTAGAGACGACTCGAGCGATTCTAGAAGTGTGCAGTGGTTGGGAAGGGGAAGGACTAAGGGTTAGAGAACCAATTGACCGCAACGCTATGCAAGCAGAGTTTGCGGGGTAGGAAATTATCACATTAGGAGTTGGTTAGTTGGTGATTTGCTGGTTGGTCGGAGGATGTCAAACCCCTACGGAAATGAGCAGCTGATCAATTGTAGCCAAGCTTTTTAGCTGTCTGGCGGGGGAGAGACAATTGATGGTGTTGGGATTTAGATAGTTCTGACTGCACCTACACTGTTGACATACCATGCAGATTGACTGATTGATTGCAGATCATCCCATTCTTCATGCTGCTTTCCCTCGTGGCTGTTGGCACGTGACTATTCCTGATTTCACATTCTTCATGTATTGGGGGGATATTGGCCCGTCCTTGGGATTTTTCGCTCGAACTATGATGCGGCAGGTGGACTGGTTCTACTGTAGGAGATGAGAATCACACTCTCATCCCAATCACCCATTCCAAGATTTGGTGTCACAGCTTGTCCCTCCGTATCTGACAGTCCTGTCATCAACAAATGATCTCCTGCAGGCATGTGCTCGTGTCTTGGCTCCCGGGCTAAGTAGTGGTCAAGATATTGGTGGCCTGTTCGAAAGATGCCAGGACACTCGCATAGTTCGCACCCTCTGTTGAAATTTAGCCACAAGCATTGACGGTGGCCAACAACAAGATGCGGGATTGAACACAAATGCATTATCGATGGATCATTATGGCTCCTGATTGCGACAAGCAGTATAGAGACTGAGCAAACTTCAAGACCCAAAGCACAATGCGTTGTCGACAGGGCTGACCCTTGGTTCTTCGTGCCGTTCGGCTGGAAATCCGTATCAAAGAAGCGAAGGGCCAGATATCAGATAGGTCATAAGTCAACCATGACGTAAACCGGCGATTGCTGTCTCGCCTTTCCAGTGTCCATGTGCCATCAATTCTCCATGCATCCTGTGAGAGGCGGGCCAATTCAGATTGACCATTGAGCTCCGTGCTTGTTGCCGCAATAACAATCTACGTGACACGGCGGGCCACCCAATCATGCCTGGACAACAGCCGATCAGCACGCCACTGTCATAATCCCTCGAAGCCTATTTCATCATCTCTCCTCTCATGGCCCTTGGTCTTGCTCAGGGCCCTTCTATCACCTAGCATGGCCGAGCACTTGGAGTGAGAGGGTGCTGGTGACCAGTGCTTCATGTTTCCACGGGGCAATGATATCATCGCTGCACAACGCGGCCCGTGGCGAGATCACTGGGATACTGCCCACCACCATGCCCTATAAAAGAATGCTTCAGAGCTGTGTCAATGGCTTATTCCCTACATTCCAACTCCCGGACCACAATAATCAGACTACTCATCAGTCGCTGTCAATAATAAATCTTACCGACCACATAACATCCCTCCTACACACATCATGTCGTCCGGAGAAGACAACAACAACAACGGTACGTATCATCTATCCCTCATTTTTGCTTTATCAGGATAGTTTCGGCCCTACCCACTTCGAAGGAAGTGATAGTGCTTCCTTTGGATCTCTTTTGTGGCAGATCTGCCGCCCACTGGTTGCTAATCTTGGCTAACTAGTCAACCTCTTGCAAGGGCTGACAGACACCCTTGGCAAGACTGTCGGAGGCCTCACTGATACGGTCGGCGGTCTTGTCGGCGGCGTGGGCCAGACGGTCGGCGGAGCTACTCAGGGTCTGGGGAAGACTGTGGGTGGCGTGGGCGAGGGCTTGGGCAAGACAGTCGGAGGAGCCAGTGAGGGTGTGGGAAACACGACCAAGGGTCTTGGACAGTCGACCAGTGACGTTCTGAGCAGCATCAATGGCGACCGGTCTGGCGACAACGCGCGGAGATGGTAAACCTGAGATGCGAGGTGTTTGGATGCCGATATGATATGATATGATCTGATGAACAGTCCTTACCTTCTGATGCGCTCGACCTCGACTATTCTTGAGTTCATGTCGATTCCTGTATTAGTATGAAGTTTTCAATTTCATGAGCCTTGATTCGAAACTTCTTGGTATGACTTCTCGATACTCCGTAATTCGACTCCTAAGAACTCCAAATACGCATCACGGGGGGAAAGAATAGATGTAGAGTAGGTGCAAGCGAGACCTGTCCGGAAGTGATTCCGAGATCGGGAATAGAAATCCATTGCGGGCGCGTCCTGGGGAACTTCCGCCTTCGGAAAACGGAGGTTTCCGCAGGGGAATCGCCCGCCAGCAGACTGGACGTCGCCGTTCGGCTGAATTGCTGCTTCCAAACAAGTCTGAAAGGTCCTTCCGATGAGATTGTGGCCTTCTGAGGTTCATTTAGTGGAGACCATTTCATCAAAAGATGGGTGGAGGTGGCCCGTAGTTGACGTGCGCTTAGAACATTAGAACCCCAGCTTCCATCCAGTCTCCATAACAACAATCCAAAGCGCAATCGCCAATTTATCAGATTCCGAGTGGATCAGATACTGGGGCAGCGCTGGTTCCGTTCCCCGGTGGGGGATTCCGATGGCTTCAAGGCTCGCAATATGCGTATGCTGTTGTACAGTAAATCACTGTTATCGTAACCATTGTACGGACATGCAATGCTTATTACCCAGTCAGCATTTTCACCAATTCCTTTATCGCAACCGATTGGATCGCATGCAACAACCACATTAGGTAACGGCATCAGAGACGTTTGGTAATGATCGTCTTGCCTATGAATCATGGCGATGTATCCATTCATAATGGCTGAAGCTGCCTCTCTACCCCAATTGGGTACGGCTTGCGCGCATTATTGAGTTATTTACCCGTAGTCGTTAGGCAAGTTGGCTGTATGAGGCAGATTATCGACTCGGTGGATGGTCTAGACAGGAGGGCATGCAGGACTCGCAGTCTGGCCTGGTCCACTGACTAAGAACATGGGCGCATCGTCTAACGCAATGGACTCCCTGAGCCCCGTCATCATGCCATGGGGACCATCCGGCTCGGTACCTCCACAAATACTCGAAAAGACTCAGTAGACGTTGGAAAACGGCCATTGATGTGATCTGCACCGAGTTATGGCAAGAGAATAGAGGTAAAAAATCAAGGGGTGATGATTGGCTCTGGATTGAGGGGAAAGAGGGGACACAAAGATCGGAGAAGTTGGGGAAAGGCACGGTGGGTGCGGGGTAATTGGCGTTCATGATAGTATGGGGTGAGAAGTTGGATTATATTGTTGGAGACATGTCTGGAGATGACAATTGAGATGCTTTGAAGCTTGTAGCTGAAGGAACTACTGGAGTTGGAGACTGAGATCCATCATGAATGTCACTCTCTGTCAATCAATGATAATGCAAGTAGGCTTAGTCTCTCTCCGCGGAAAGACCTTCTGTTTTTCCAAGTTGACCTCGGCGCCGGGAAAGAAGATTGGCAAGTGGACCCCAACAGCAACCTGTTGACCTTCTCCCCAAGCTTCATTGGTCTCCGGCCTCATTCCTCTTCGTCGTCGGCTCCAGCCAAGGTCAAGCTCTGTTCGATGTGATAGAGAGAGAAAGAGAGGGCCCGAGAGAGGGAGGTTCCTGGATTCAGATCCCGCCCTCCTGATCCCAGCGTTTTCCTTTCGGAAAATTCATATATTTACTACCTACCCCAACCTCTCTCCCCCCTTCCTTTATCAAACCCGCTGTTCCTAAACATAGCTCTTCTCAGTTTGTATTCCGTGTTGTCCTTTTATCTCCCCATTAGGACTATAGGCCCCTTCTTTGTCATTACTGTAGCTTCTTCTGCCACAACATCCCCCACCATCCATCATGGGTAAAGAAAACGAGCCTAGTATGTTCACTTCCTGCCCCATCAAACCACCAGACGTGACTTATGGTCAGAAATCAAACTGGAACTAACCATTGACTTCTATCTTCAGAGACCTACCGCTACAATGAGACCCCAGTCTACACTACCTCCAATGGCTGTCCAGTTCGTGCACCCTCGCCTCCCTCTCAATCGATCTTGCTTCGTCGAATTTGCCATGGCTAACATTTCTTCTCCAGGTCATGGATCCCCAGGCCGCTCAACGAGTTGGTCGCAACGGTCCTCTGCTCCTCCAGGACTTCCACTTGATCGACCTCCTTTCCCATTTTGACAGAGAACGCATTCCGGAGCGGGTGGTTCACGCCAAGGGTGCTGGCGCCTACGGCGAGTTTGAGGTTACCGATGATATCAGCGACATCACGGTCATTGATATGCTGAAGGGTCTGGGCAAGAAGACGAAGTGCTTCACTCGCTTTTCCACCGTCGGAGGCGAGAAGGGCTCGCCCGACAGCGCTCGTGATCCTCGCGGTTTCGCCATAAAGTTCTACACCGATGAGGGTAACTGGGACTGGGTCTTCAACAACACCCCTGTGTTCTTCCTTCGCGATCCCGCCAAGTTCCCCATCTTCATCCACACCCAGAAACGCAACCCTCAAACCAACCTCAAGGATGCTACCATGTTCTGGGACTACCTGTCCACCCACCACGAGGCCGTCCACCAAGTCATGCATCTCTTCAGTGACCGCGGTACTCCTTACTCCTACCGCCACATGAACGGCTACTCTGGCCACACCTACAAGTGGATTAAGCCTGACGGTACTTTTAACTACGTCCAGATTCACCTGAAGACCGACCAGGGCAACAAGACTTTTAACAATGAGCAGGCCACTCATTTGGCCGCTGAGAACCCGGACTGGCACACTCAGGACCTGTTCGACTCCATTCAGCGTGGCGAGAACCCCTCCTGGACTTGCTACGTCCAGGTCCTGAGCCCCGAGCAAGCTGAGAAGTTCCGCTGGAACGTCTTTGATCTGACCAAGGTCTGGCCACAGAGCGAAGTGCCCCTGCGCCGCTTCGGCAAGTTCACTCTGAACAAGAACCCCGAGAACTACTTCGCCGAGGTTGAGCAGGCCGCTTTCTCTCCTTCGCACATGGTTCCCGGTGTCGAGCCCTCGGCCGACCCCGTTCTCCAATCCCGCCTCTTCTCCTACCCCGACACCCACCGCCACCGTCTGGGCGGCAACTACGAGCAAATCCCCGTCAACTGCCCGCTCCGGGCCTTCAGCCCTTGGCAGCGCGACGGCTACATGAACGTCAACGGCAACTACGGCGCCAACCCTAACTACCCCTCTACCTTCCGCCCCTATCGCTACCAGCCCGTCAAGGCCAGCCAGGAGCACGAGAAGTGGACGGGCTCGATCGTCACGGAGCAGCTCCCCATCACTGACGACGATTACGCCCAGGCAAACGGCCTCTGGCAGGTCCTCGGCCGCCAGCCCGGTCAGCAAGACAACTTTGTCCACAACGTCGCTTCCCATCTCTCGGCCGCCCACGAGCGCGTTCGCCAGGCCACCTATGCCATGTTCAAGAAGGTCAACCCCGACCTCGGTGCCCGCATCGAGAAGTCGACCGAGGCCAAGGCCGCTGGCGTCAAGTCTGCTCGTCTGTAAATCAAAATTTGCTCTCTTTTAGCCTTGATCACTGCCCCAGCAAAAGAGCCTTCGAAAGTCGCCCACTTCATTTAGCGATGATGCAGCCTGTGTTCTCTTTCCTCTGTAAATGTGACAGAAACACCCTCACGAAGTTCCTCGATCTAAAATGATACCTTTCACAATTCTCTTTATGCTTCGCGCCTCGCGTTCATCTCATGAGTGTCAGTGGATACGTAGTTCTCCAGCAGTCTTATGTGTTGAGGTTCCAGGTTAGTGTCGCGGTTCCTGGGTAGTACCAGTGACGGACAAGATGCAATTCGAATGATCTCTCAAGATATCGCGCGTATATAGATGTATGTATATATGACTGTGGTATGGTGTGGTTCCCAGAAAAATGCCCAGAAACAGCACGCGCACAAGGATAAAGGACACGTAAGCTCGTAAGCCAAGAAGCGTTATTCCAGAAAGTGAATGCGATTGTGCCCAAGTAAAGACAAGTGACAAACACTGCCGTTTCCAGACCCTAGCGAATAGATATTTGTCAACAGAATGTGAAGGGTTAACCAAGAAGACCCAGAAACGAAATGCTCAAACAAACCCAGAAAAACAAAATCAAAATACTAGTTGCACATGTTGCGCCCGCTCAGAAGTACAAGTCGACGGCCCCACGAGAGGGATAGTCTTGGATGCGATGATAGTCAAAACAGATCAGAATTCTAGATTTGGAGGGGAGTAATGCGGTGGTGGAACGGAGCCGCGAGGGTGAGTTGAGGACGGAGAGATGCTGGATGGATGCCGCCTCTAGGAAGGTAGAGTCGGGGCAGGGGTGATCAGGTGTTCGTGGGGAGTCGGAGCGTCCCAGCAACCCCAGAAGAAGCCGGGCTTGCCACATTTGGAGGTCGTGTCGGGAGGCGGCGTTCTGGAGGCTGTGGCTGTGGCGGTTCTCGTAGAGGTGGGATCGCGACAGCCAAACCAGCCGGGATGCTTGCACGTGGTGGTCGGTGAAATGGGCTCGGTGGTAGTGATGGTTGGTGCGCTGGTCGCGTCTGAAGTAGTGGTCGGATCCTTACAGCCGAACCAGCCTGGAGTCTTGCAGGTTGATGTAGATGTCGAAGTGGTCGTCGATGGTGGCTCCGTTGTAGTGGTCTCGTCCAAACAACCCCACCATCCTGGGGTCTTGCAGGTCGATGTGCGGGTACTGGAGAAGGAAGTCGACGTGGACGTGGCCGTAGTCGTCGTGGTGGTAATCTCGGAGCCGTTACTGCGGAAGAACTTCCAGAGTTCGCAATCATAGCATTCTTCCTCAGGGGCGCAAGGCGGCAAATCGTCATAGTCCTCAAGAACATTGGAGATGATGAATTGAATGCGGTGTCTGGTCATCCCGACACGCCAGCCTTTGTCTTCCACGGTGTCATAGACACACATCTGGCCCGTATGACATGCAGACTCCATGGCATAACCACCCCACGTGCATACAGAACTAACGCCATTGCAGGTACCCATGTACACAGGGTCTGCAGTGTGGCCGAAGTGGTAGGACCCGGTGAACTTGCGCGACTGAGGGAATCGTGAATCATGACCTGGAGGGCTGGGAAGACCAAGGCGAGCGGCAGGTAGGGCTTCTGGCACGGCCTCAAAAGTGACTGCTGGTACGCCGACCGTCAGCCCTAGTAAGCTGGCCACGGCGCCACCCAAAGAATGGCCTGCTAGCCATATGTTGGCATCTGGGTACATGTCGATCACGTTTGAGTAAAGGTCCAGCGAAGCACGGTAGTATCGATTTTCGTCCTGCATTGCCTCGACGATGCACGTAAGATTGGCCGTATACAACGACGTCTGGCAGTCGCACACCTGGCGCCAGAGATATGAGCCTCCCTGCCCACAACAGCAGCTGAACATAAGATTATCGTTGAGCTTATCATTTGTGGTGGTACCCTCTCCGTCGAATACCGCTGGCGATGTGCCTTTGATAGAAATGACGACAGTACTGTTTGTCTGGTCGGCGTAGACATGCCCTCGCAGCCCGTCACCCTGCCACCCAAAACTCCCGGAATGATTGAAGCGACCATGTATATCTTGCCATTCACCCGTACCTGGCTCTTCGATATAATCGTTTGCGGTCATCTTTGCCATCGTAATAACTGTATTTTTATCTGTAACGTTGGGACCGGCCAGCGTATCCATGATCCAGGCATCTGGCGACAAAGCCACCGCCGATCCCGAGGACCTGGCGGCTAATAGATAATCATCGATAACTGAAAGACGTCGATCTGCGAGCCGTTGGATGGTGAGTGGCTCGGAAGTTGCAAGCAGCGGAATATTGACGGCGACAGGTTCGGATTCAAGGCCATCCTCTGAGACGGCCCGAAGACGGGTCTCAGGCTGGATGTCCAGCCTTAGGTGGAGATTGGAATCTTGATACGTCCCTCGATGGAATAAGTGGCGAAGTGTCTATTTGATCAGTGGCCGTACGACAGAGACAGGATTGCAGCACAGATCTGTCCGACTCACAAATTCATGGGTCCCGGATAGCGATGGTGAATCCGCTAAAGGAATCTGAGGAGGAAGAAAGGGCGACTGTTCTCGGGAGCCGAAGTATACGGGCTGATAAGCGGAGACAAGGCCTGGGAGCAGTGATACAGGCCAGAAAAGATCCGAGATCTTGGTGTCCCAGAGGGAACGTTTTCTTGATCGTCCTCGATAGCTGTTCATGGCGATATGCGGGGGGGTGGGGGGGGGGAAGAAAAGAGGATATGGGGGGATCGCAGGGATAGATGCTTGGAGAGGCGAGAGAGTGATCCAAGTCGGAGATGGCGATCTACTATTCCGCGGTAACGGGACCTACTCAGGCTGACCTACTGACCTGACCCGACCTGACCTGACTTGATCAATGGGGAGGCGGTGAATGACGCATTGATGCGGAGGTCCTCACTGCCCGCCCACGTGATCTGCGCGTGATCCGCTCCCCCTCTCCAAGGCGGAAGTTGTTGACAATTCCCGGCCTGGTGATTCACTTCCTATACTACACATAGAGTGCTGACTGACGGGCAGGCCGATCTCCATGGTACTCCTGCGCCGCTGTGGCTTGCTGTCTTCCATCATGCTTGTGCGCGTGCTCTTCTCTTAAACTCGATTGATCTCCTTTCATCTTGATTTTCTTGTCGTGTTTCTATCCCACTTGGGGATTTCCAGCTGTCATCTAGTCGAACGCACTGGCCCCATACATACCTCGATCTGCATATGCCTATCACCTGGACGTGAAGGCCCCATCACTTGACTTAATATCACTTTCGAAGGTTTGACTGCAGGAACTATGTCAGTCAACACTCCCGATCATGGCGTTGGAAAACCACGCCTCCACACTGCGCGCTCGTTCCCTCGAATGGATTCCTCTGAGCCCGGCCCTTTCATCCGCTCCAGAGCCAAGACCGTTCAGTCGGTGGCAATACCAGAACTGGTAGACTCGGAATCGCTTCCTTTGCCTCTATCATCAGCAGAAGATGAGCAGGATTCCGGTCCAGACCTGTTTGAAAAGACAGGCTCCCCAGACTTGACACACCACGACGACGGGCAAGGGGAGGAAACATCGGTTCTCTCGCGAGGCATGCAAAACCACACGGAAGAGCTCCCAATCGAGCTGATCAGTCTTACCGATAGGTACAATTCTGTGCTGGGCTTCCATAAGTCCTGTCCAGCATAATTGCTAACATTTGGATGTTATGCAGATTCGTCAACTCTCTCACTGCAAAAGTTCACTCGTCTCCGCCAACGGCCGACAGGGTTTCGGATCGCTTCCAAGAATTCTACGAACGGGCCGAAGCACATATTGCAACCCACATATCAGCTCTTGCGTCGCGCATAAATCGTGATCCGTCGCCGTACGGCAGCAGAGGGAACTCGAACACTCAGGGCTCGGATGGCCGGCAGATGTTGACTGCCTCAGAAGTGACGGAAAAGAGGATCGCTCGGAAGCATCTGGCGTCCAAGCGCATTGCTCTGGAGGAGGCTGTTGAGCGGAGGGCTTGCGAGAGCATCTATGACAAGTTATGGAGGCATAAAAGCACCCTGGATGAAATCAGGGACGAAAAGTTGCGCTCAAAGACGGCGGCGCTTCTCCTGGTTGGCATAAACCTGAAAGATCTTGGGATAGAGCTCGATGTAAGCTCTATCAGTGAGGAGAAGCAGAAAGAGGCCGATGACTGTCTTTCGATCGCCCGTGATTGCCTAGCAAAGATGAATGATGAGAAATATCCATTGGGCAAGCTTCAACAACTGGCCGCCGCGCACAAGGCCATAGTTGATGCTCTGACCAAATTACTGCCGTCATCATCGTCTGCTGATGAGATTCTACCTACTTTGATCTACTGTCTCATTACCAGTCCTCCCGAAGGGATGAACGTCATAAGCAATCTGCTCTTCATACAACGATTCAGATCATCCAGTAAGATGGATGGTGAGACCGCTTACTGTTTGACAAACCTTGAGGCCGCTATCAGTTTCCTCGAGAATGTTGATCTGTCTGATCTCCGCGGAGGAGCGCTGCATGAAGAGCAGACAAAACCCTCGAGTGATGATTCGACGACAGTCGCGAAGACTGACTCCCCTCAGCCTACCAAGGATACACCAGTTTCATCGGTCACATCAGCGACTGCCTCACCCGAACTATCAAGGCCAACTGGACCAGGGGCATCGGCCACATTTCCAAGAACACAGTCTACGAGAAATACTCAGCAAGGCCGGCTGAATAACCTATTCCAGCCTCCCGTGAAGGTACTCGGTGCTGCGAACGACGCAGTCCGTAGCACCGCAGACCAGGGCTTGAAAAATATAGGTGCATCCTTGGACAGCAGCTTCAACTTCCTTTTTGGTCGTTTGAAAGAATTACAAACTACTCAATTTGCTACCAAAGACGGAGGAACCCCAGTTGTGCCAAAGACACTAGCAGAAGCTCGACGTCTGGTTACATCGCCGATTGCGTCTGAGAGCAGTCTGAACCCTGATACTAATGCAGCCCGCGAGCCTCGTGCCACGGATCGACCGCAACTGCGGCGAATCGGCTCCAAAGCAGAAGATACTCTCTTAGGGTTGGTTGGTGGTCAGAGAACGCCTCGCGATAGAAGTGCGGACAGCGTTCGGACGCAGGGTAGCGCCCGGAAGACGGCCGGCTCTTCAGGTTTGCAGAAGGATGAGTCTCAGGCATCGCCTGCAATGTCTTCGGCAACGTCGACACCTACGCCCCTCGAATCCATGCGGAGCTTTGGGAACACGCTCAACCCACTTAATCATATTCCCGGCATGATCAGAAGCTTCAGCCGTGCTGCTCCGGAAACGCCGAGCACCACCTTTTCGTCCCCCAACACCCCGACCGAGAGAATCCGGCAATCGATCGTCTCCCGCGATTCTTCATCCTCCATCCACAGTACCTCATCCAAAACTGATCCGAAGCCCGAGCAGCCCAAAGTTGACCCGCCTATCCAACGCTTCATCCAGATGCAGAACGCCAGCGAAATGACTATCGCAGACGTGTCTACCCTTCTTGAGGATTACAAGCGGCTGGCTGCAGCGTTATCGAAACAGACCTCGAACTGACGTCAATGCTGTCGGCGCAGCTACAACATTCATTTAGAACATTTCTTTTTCTCTTATATTGATTCCGTGTATTATCATCTCCATGGCGTGGGACGTAGTTAGCCTTTGACGTTCCTTTGTGATCGGTTGGTTCTCTGTGAGATTGTGGGATCACTGCTGGCGTTCAGTGTCCCAAAACCAAGCATGTTGCATTTTCCAGCCAGTTGGGCATATCACCAAGCTTTTTGTCTAGCATTTTCTAGGACCAACAATGCGAACCTTCTTTGTCTGGAACAGTGTCTATCACGTAGAAAGGGGGTATATTGATACTTTGTAGAGTGCTGATAAAGAGAAAGAAACACGAAAAAAATGCCATGAACCCCACCGAAGCACGTCAGCGTTAGTATGCCCCATCCAGGGAAATCAAGCAATAAAGACTAAATAAAGCCTGCTGCAAAGTGCAAATTTGAGCCACCTCTCTTCCGCAATCACATAAACATGAATGAGCACGCTCATTCACTCACTCACTACCTTCCCTACCTACTCAGCAACTCTCACTGAGGGGTCCGCCCACGAAGAACCTCCGCCCCACCACTTTTCATATCCTTGAGCTTCTGGGACAACTCGGCGGATTGCTCCTCGACCAGCACGTGCCGTCTCCGGATCTCCGCCTCGAAGACGGCGGCGGTCTGCCGGCGCGCGCGCCGCAGATCCTTCATTTTCGTCAACGTTGCGGAGAACTGGTCGATGAGGAGGTCGCCGTAGTCTTCCCAGGCGTCCATAGTCAGACCGGAGAAGAACTCCCGGCGGTCCGTGTCGGAGAGACCCAACAGGTGCGACATCTTCTCCTCGGGTTTCGTGTCTGGTCCGGGGGGCGCGATGCTTGGGGTTGTTGAGGACACTGGGGGAGGAGGCGTGGTTTTTGTTTCTGCGGCGGGGGCGGCAGCTGAGGCGGCGGAGTTGGGGATGTAGTCGAAGGGTTCGGATTGGAGGTCAGCCAAAGACTTTTGGCGGAGGACTTCGGGAGGGTAGTCGGGATCAAGCTGGCGCTTTTTAGAAGGGTGGTCTTCTTCGTGTTCGGGGTTGGAGCCATTGTCTGGGCTGATGCGCTGGACAGATAGGCGGCGGGAGAAGGGGTCATTGATGGGGTCGTGCTCGTGGTCGTGCTCGTGGTCGTGCTCGTCTTGGTTATGGTCGTCATTATCATCGTGGTCGTTGTCCAGGTCATCGATATTGGTGATGTCGAAGGCACTCAGCGGGGGCAGGCTCCCTCGTCTCCTGAAGTCACTGTCGAAAAGGCCGTACTCCCCCGCGACGTCGCGATGTTTCTGTTGTTGTTGGTGGTGGTGGTGGCGCTGGTAGTGGTCGACTCCGCCTGCCACGTCCTTGCCTGGCTGGGGGCGAGGTCCAGACGTCCGGCGGGTCGGGGTCAGATCTAACTGTTCCAGGAGGGTAGGCTTCGGGGGGCTGAACCTCGTCCGGGGGGTCGCTGTCATGCTGCGTGGGAGGGTGACTTTCCGGCTGTTGCCGCCGGCTAGGGGCAAGACCTGGCTGGCGGTCATCATCCTGGAGTCGGAGTGGGTTTGTCGCAGGGTTCCAGGACCGGACGCTTTAGCCGGCTCCGGGTACACGGCGGCGGTCGCGGAAGGGTCCTCGGTGGGATTCTGATAGGTGCGACGGCTGGCGCTCCAGAAATTCTGTAGACGCTTGCTCAGGGGTTCGTTGGCCGTCGTGGTTGACGACCTGTAGCGCCGAACATAATCCGCGGCGTCCTCCATCGTGTCGGACCGCTCATCATCCCCAATGACGGAGGTTAACTGGCTCTCGGCATCGTCGGCCGCATCCCCTGAGTCGAAGCCGGCCGACTTCAGGGCGTTGTCGCCAAAGCTCGCGTACCAATTGGCGTCGTGCGAGCGTTGCAGGAGATGGGACTGGGACGGGTGCGGTCGGAATAACTTCGGGTCGGAGGCGGCGGCGTGATGCTGCGCTGTTGATGGTAATTGATACTGAGGGGGAATGTCATCATATCCCAAAACGCTGGTTGCTGCGATGGTCGAGTCATCAATTCCTTCCACGTCGGTGTCGAACATGTCCCTGTGCGCAGCATCTTCAACTGGTGGTGGTTGCGGCTGCTGCGCATAGTGTTCAAATAGGTTGTTGACTTGATTGCCCGGTAGTGGTACCGGCGCAATCAGGTTGGTGGACGGTACTTCAACCCTTGCTTGGGCTGCTAGAGCCTGTCGGGATGAGAGATTTTGGTTCTGATTTGGATCTGGGCTTTGATGATCACTTGTGCGAGATCGCGGTTGGGCGCCGGGTGGTCTGGCATGCACATAGTCTCCCACGCCCATCGTCACTGACAGTGGAGCAAGGCTCAACGGTCGAGAAATCTGAGTCGGGCAGAAGGATCTCTTTGAACGGGGTTATGAAAAGCGTCTTCGGTGAATGCTCGACCTGTGCGCATCACAATAATTACATATGTCGAGAATCAGAATTGTAACATGGTCGTAGCGTCGTGGCAATCATGAGTTTGGGAAAAGTGGTCGAATCAAGTTGGTCAACGCGTTGGATTCTTTTGTCAGGCACACGAGGCAGCCACGGGGTCACGTGGTACCGTACAGTGAAGTGCATCGGAAGGTGTAGCCTGATGGAAGCCTCGATTTATGGATCCGATATCCAGGTTTAATTTATCATATGTTTAGTTATACACCGATTTTATCATTCGAAGTTTTGAGGTGGGGAACTGATTTGATATTGGGGTTTGGATGTAGACCGGTTCGGAAAGATGGAAAGATGTCGTTACATATATTCAGATCACCATGTTTTGCACCAACCAAGTCATACGAATAACATTAACTCCAATAGCCCATCGACTCGTTATCGTCAATGTGGAAGTCATCAAGAGTAGAAGTTACCCCTTTGCCACGCTGCTTGGCTTTGTTGAAGAATTCTTCGGACTTCTGAGTCTCGGACGCACGCTTCTCCATCGCAAGTCTACGTTCGCGTCTATCCTGGATCGAATACTGCATGTTGTCGGACATCGAGTCCTCGTCCTCGTCATCGGTATAGTAGTCGTGCTCGGTCTGTCCTCCAGGCACAGAGGACACAAATAGATCAGCAATCCAGCGTGACACCATTCCCCTCAGCTCTAATAATTCTGGAGAATCCGAATAGGGCGGAGAGCCAAGAATTTCATCCATTCTTCCCGCAATTTTTTGCGCTTGATTGAGCTCCGCTTTTCGCACGTCGGCAATGAGCGCGTTGGCTCTTTCCTTGGAATTACGATGGCCGTCGTGGTCGTAGGCAAGATCTTCATCCTCCGAATGCTGTCCATATTCATCGGTATGACGAGTCCAGATTTTCTGTCGACTGACTTCGCTCTCCTCTTGGGCCACATACACCCAGAGGCCGAACATGGCAGGGTAGAAATGCAATGAGCTGATGGAGTCTGGAGAAGCCTTCCGGTATGGATGCTGGATGATCAGCCTCTCATAATACTTCTTGGCATCCTCAAAGCCCTTCCTTGTGAACATGAGCTGCGGTCCCGACCCTGGTGATTGAGATGGACCGCCGTGGTCGCCGCCATTTTCAGCAGCCATGTCTGCGATTTGACGGCCGCGCCGGAGTAGAATTTCCGCACCAATCCCCCACCTCCCCTCAGTCCGCGCATCGATCGGCCTTCCATTGAATTCCTCTCGGAGAAGTAGTCCCCAAGCTCTTCCCGCGCGGACATAGTCCCTTTGAAGGAGACAGCGGTGCAATATGGATGTCAGCACGGCCAGGTGCTGCAGACGGAGGTTACCCTGGTGAGCAGCAGACTGGGGCGGATAAATGGGAGAAGATAGAGAGGATAGAGTCTCAAGTACCCCTTCCCGCGTCTGTCGGGTGGAAGATTGGGTTTGTGCAGGAGCATGCGGAAACTTGCCGCCTGGCAATTCCTGGTCGAAAGACAAGCCCGCAACGCGGTACTGGTGAGCTTCATCTGGTGATAAAGTCAGAGATGGCGCAGGCAGCGCAACTTCCGAAGCAGCATCGGTGGTTTCTCCTAGGTCGTCATCATCATTGTCACCCCAATCGTCAAGGGTCTTCTTGCGCTTCTTGGCCTCATATTTAGCCACCCGTGCACTCTGAGGTTGCTGCCATGGAGGAAGCGGCAAGGAGAAGAAGGAAGCCGAAGGAACAGATGCCATGAAGATCTGAATTTCCGGAACCTGAGAACCTTATCTGTTCAGTGACAATATATGGCGAAGGCGAATTAAGGTCCCATGGGGAGTGGCCATTTAGAGTGTTTGAATCTGGCTGGAAAATCAGACACCGTACTGCATGCAGACTTTCGGGTCTCCTCCCGATAAGACCTTTGTTTTTTTTTTCTTTTTCAAATCTCCTCTAACCCTGGCACTCTGAGGCGTCAGCAGCTACCTAGGGAAGAAAGAGAGTCCTACTAGGTAGGGAATGTATTATAGATGTGTATGGAAGTGTTTCTGCACGGGTGAGATGACCAATAATGGAGGGCAGATAGTGAGTTATCGGGATGGACCTGATGGAGGATTCAATGCTCAATGTTGTCTCAAGCACGTTACCGACTATCCACACTAAACCTAATCCAGCCAGACAAACCGCCGAAACCGCCATGACGCTAATCCCTTTTTAGCCCTTTCAAGCCCTCCGATCGGGCGTCCCGGACACCTCAACAGAACTGTAGATTACAGTGTACTCCAGAGGCTCGAGTACCTTATGTTCCTTATGTTATCCGTCTCCTCCTACCTACTCACTCACTCCATCTCCGTCGTCCCCCATCATTCCTCTATCCCGTCATCATCGTCATCAGCCTCGACTCTCCCTCCGTCTTCGTGCTTCATCCCTGAGCTGCAAGGCTCACCTCCTCCTTCCATCCCTCACTGTCTCCCCTCTTTCTCTTTCTGCTTTTTTTTTTCTTGCCCTCCTTTCTCTTCTTTGTTTCGCCGCTTGTACATACATACGATCGCACTTTACGCCGATTGTCGTGGGGTCTCCCCCCTCTCCCCCCCCCCCCCCGAAAGTTCCTACGGCGTTAAAACCAACCACAAAAAACCCGCGCCATACACCTCCCCTTCCTGGCTTTTGGAAGGATTGGCAGACACCTGCTGGCAGGCTGATTCTCACATCAATACTTTTGACATTTGGGAACGCCTTTGGGGGAAATTACACTATCTTTGTGAAGTCGCGAACCGCGATTAGCATTTGACTCCCATTGCTGCATTCTGTGCCTAACGATTAGCTGCGACCTGAGCATCGCTTCCTTCCTGCGAACACACACCCTCTTCACCCAACTCAGCCGCCTTGTTCTGGAATACCTCCAAGTGCCTTTTGTAGTCTGCATCGGATGTCATCGGCTTATTGAGACAACCTGTCAAATGGTACGTATCTCCTGGACAGTATCCTCGTGTCGCCCACAAATTGGTACCCATCTGGTGGCGCTATTTTGTGTGCGCTGCCTACATGTTTGTCTTTTCAACCACGGGGCCTTATCCTGACCTCTATCTTCCTTCATCTTCCATGTGGACTCCACTGGTTTGGACTGAATTGCAGCTGTGTATTGTCTGACTAATGCTGGTTTCACCTTTAGTCATCAATTTCTGGATGGCAATAGGCAGCTCATAAACATCCATTGCCACGGCCTACTATCGCCTTGCTGTTACTATGGGACAGTCTTCCTCAACGCAACGAATTCATCGTCACAGCACCCCCTCAGAACGCTTTTTCTCTTTTCACGCGCATCGAAGTCGGCTAGATAGGGATGAAGATATGAATCAAAGGCACAACTCGGATCAAACGGGGGATTTCCAACCCCCATCTGGAATGGAAGCAGACAACAGTGGAATTCAGCATGGACTGACAGGAGCCGAACAGCCTGAGGATCTGCAGCCCATGATGTCTTCACTCGGCGAGCAGCAGCAGATGGGAAGCACGCACGAGGAGGACGGTTCACAGGTAGGACAAAGCCAGCGGGACAGTCGTTCAGCCATATTCGCTCGTATGGCAGCGAGAAGGCAGTCCACCATGTCTCGGCTGGGCTCCAGAATCTTACCCAACTCCGTGATCCGTGGCCTACTAAGCAGCGAAGAGGAAACACCAGCAGAAGGTCACGCTCACCGCCATGGCATCGTTTCAAGATCAGTCCCCAGAACTGAAACTACACACAGCAACAGTCGGTTCAGCCCGTTCAGTGGGATCTCCAGACGACGCTCAGCACGTGGGCCCTACTACATTCCCCGCAGTGACCCCCTTCTTGACCCCTCCAGTCCTGGCGCATATGTCGCCTCGCCAGAAAATGGTTCTGAAGCCGCCAGAAGCCCGTGGAGGCGCAGTGCTCGACTGAACCGCATGCGAAACTCAATTTCGGGCCCCATTACACACATGTTTGGACAGTCATCGAACATTTCAGGCCAGAACCTGGGTCCACCGCCGCAGTTACCCTTGGGATCACTTCCTGGTGAAGATCATGAAGGCCTTCTTCCATACCCAACAGCTATGGATACACGGATGGACTTTGATGAGCCTCATGAACTCGATTCGGTGGAACCGGCGGTGGGAAGTTCCCGGCCAACCTCTCCCATGTCGCAGTCAGCACAGGGTTCTCCCGGGTCACGACAATTTCCGGATTCACTGCGGGTGAGGTCATCACGCATGCTACGCCGGGAGGAACAAACACCCTTATCTCGTGTACTTCAGCTGGCAGCCGCCGCCATTGCTGCCCAACTTTCTGGAACGACTGGGCCTGTTATGCCTAACATTCAATCTCTTGGGAATGATGGCCTGGATGGTTCGCTTGAAAACTTCATACAAAGCTTGCAGCATGCAACATCTGCACAGCAACCTACTACTAACGATGCACCGACTCCCGCAGGGGATACTGCTCCCCAAACCCCAGTCAACTTCTTAAGGGTATTTCGGTTTGCCAACTCGGACAATGCTCGGCCCAGTGGTCCCGCAGATCGCCCAGGTGCGGATGGCGATGATGCAAGCGCCACTGGAACACAGATGGATGTTGACGGTCCTACTGAGGGACCGGAAGGTCGCACTGTCACCTTAGTTGTGGTTGGGGTTCGCTCAGTCCCGTCAGGTAACGGCTCCACCGGGGAACAAGGCAGCAATGCGGCTCCTGGGCTTGATGCACTGCTTCGTCTGCCATTTTTGACACCTGGAAATCTGTCACGGAGCCAGGATAGCAATTCGACTTCGCCATCACGTGGTGAAGGCAGACCCAGATTACCGCAGCTTCGCCTTCGACCCCGCAGCAATGGTTCAAATAGCATGGGTGAGCCGTCTTCTCGGGGCCATTTACACCCCTCACGACGGTTCTCTGATACGGCAAGCCGCGCTCCGCTCACATCAGTCCCTTCTATTCTGTCGGAGAGCCCTCCGGGGCCTAACCCACCCCCATCAACGCCGGCGGAACCGGGACTATCAGCCGTGTCATCCGGCACCTCTACCCCAAGTCGAAGGCCGTCTGCCGCGTCCGCGATTCCTCCGAGCGTCATGCCTCAGCTTGACGAGAATAGGGCATTGCAACCCACGGCTGAGTCGGTCGAAGACGGCATCCCGCCGACAGCAACACGACAACGACGTCGTAGTGACTCCGAGTATGCGCGCCATCGTGAATTAGGATCTGGTGCGGTCAGACGCAACGGCGTGGTAGAACCCGACAACGGCACGCCCCCTACGGGCAGAAGCTGGCTGATTTATGTTGTTGGAACCAATCTGTCGGAAAATCATCCTGCCTTTGCTACTCCGAGCCTGTTCACAGATGTAAGACCGATCATCCGTGTTAGACTTCCATTTATGACTGACAACTCGCAGAATCCAACATATGAAGACATGATTTTGCTCTCATCTCTTCTTGGGCCAGTCAAACCACCTGTTGCTACTCAGGACGATCTCACCTCCGCTGGTGGCATGTTCCGACTTGTCGAATACGGAGGTACACTCATCGCGGAGGCTCTGGAGGGCACTGGTAACATTCATCTACCCGAGGGTGAACGTTGCTTGATCTGCTTAAGTGACTATGAGGTGGCCGATGAGCTTCGGCAACTGAACAAGTGCAAGCATTTGTTCCACCGGGATTGCATAGATCAGGTATGACCTTCCATGATTCTACGGTTTCACTAAGCACATAACTGATATCAAGTTTGTAGTGGTTGACAACTGGCCGTAACTCCTGCCCTTTATGCCGTGGCCAGGGTGTGGCCGAGACCTCTAATGCTGGACCGGCCGCAGAGACGCCGGATGCAACAGCAGCCTGACGACAAGTAGCCGACATTAGCTGCCTCTTTTCCTACTCTGGAGCTACATTTATTGTCCTTAAACTAACCTTGAACTTCTCTTAGCATGAAGCGTCTATACCAAAGCCTGATGAATGACTTTAGTTTACTTTCTCATGATATCCTTCACGGACATCAAGCGTGGCTCTCTCTTCTGTCCTCCCTCAATTTGAATGGCCTTTCTGGTTAAATTCTTACCTTCCGGGATTCCGCAAACACTGGCGGTTACTCATGAATGCAAGGCTGCATATATGTATGCATCCTTGTACAATGCCGCGTCAGCTGTCACGGGTCTCGCAGGCCAAAGGCATGGAGACCCTGTATCGATTTTGTGTGACATATCCCCGGATAATTTTATCCTTGCTCTGCCACGATATTATGCTGTACTATTCCCCACTTTGTTTGATATTTGGATGTTGGCTTGTGAGCTGGAAATGCACCGGTGCATAATACCTATTTTTACTCCTGTCTTTGTTTTTTAAGAATTGTGCGGGGTAGTTGATGAAATGGGACTAGGTATATCAAGCAAATGAAACTTTGTTAATTTCAATTGTATCCTGTCTTGATTTATTGAATGATTGCTTTATTGATTTATGCATATACGCGTATGTCAGCCAAGGCCGTGGACCGGTACAAATGATTGACGATTTCCACTACGAAGGCAGTGAGCCCTTAAGCTTCTATCCCCGTTTCGAGTTATACAGGCTAACCCCTGTCACGTAAGAGATCCCCCCAGCCTTAACCGGGCTGACCAACATCCCTGGGACATGTTAGTGCACAACCTGTACTCGGGTTCCCCTCCCTCCCATCCATGGTTAAAGCTAAGGCCGATTGCCCTCGTCGATCTAAGGCCACAGTCTCACCGGGACTAGCCCGAGGTGTGTAGTTTCAAAGAGACCTCCATCCCAAAGGTACTGTTGATGAGGACCTCTCAAGCATTGATCCATGTTCCGCTAAAGTAGTCCTTGGAACGGCGGAGCGGAGAGACTCGGGGCGCGTCCCGCATCTCCGCCCCTCACGATGACTCAGCCCACCGGACTGTCCACCCACCACCCCCGCGTCTTTGCGATCTCGGCGCTGGAGTTGAGGACGCAGCTAATTCTCAATCGTTGACTTCTTTAAACGTCCTTGTCTATTGTATTTGATTTCGGGAAGTCTGAGGTAGGAAAACATGACCCTCAACGACACAATTATAACTTACTGATTGGGCAATTGAGAGGCAGGATTCAGCGAGAGGGAAAAATTTTAAATACCTACCCCGCCATCCAGGAACAGACGCCGATATCGACCATCCACGCCTCATCTGCCGTTCCTTCAGGACAACGCGACTCCATCAAAAATGGCAGACCCCGTCCGGCTTACCGTTCTCATCTCCGGCAGCGGAACCAACCTTCAGGCTGTCATTGACAAAACCAGCCAGGGTCAACTCTCCACCCAGATTGTCCGAGTTATCTCCAACCGCAAGGATGCCTTTGGCCTCGAGCGGGCTCGCAAGGCCAACATCCCCACGCAATACCACAACCTCGTGAAGTACAAGAAGCAACACCCTGCAACACCGGAGGGGATACTGGCGGCGCGCGAGGAGTACGACGCCGAATTGGCCCGGCTGGTGCTCGCCGACAAGCCGGAGATGGTCGCTTGTCTGGGATTTATGCATGTGCTGTCACCACGGTTCTTGGAGCCGTTAGAAGAAGCCAAGATCAGTATCATCAACTTGCATCCCGCTCTGCCGGGTGCCTTCAATGGCGCGGTAAGTTCTCAACCTCTTCTTTTGGACTTTTCTTTTAGGGTGTATGCGGCTGGATGTGTGGCTGCGAACCGGGGGCCACAGACACGACTGTATCTGACTTCCTCCAAATAGAGTGCCATCGAACGTGCCCATGCGGCTTGGCTGGAAGGGAAGATTGATAAGACGGGTGTCATGATGCACAAGGTGATCTCGGAGGTTGACATGGGCACACCCATTCTTGTGCGCGAGATCCCTTTCATCAAGGGTGAAGATGAGGATCTCCACAAGTTTGAGCAGAAGGTGCACACGATTGAATGGGGAGTGGTGATTGAGGGGGTGCAGATGACCATCCAGGAGATTCAGGGTGAGAGGCAGCGGAGGTGATTTTCTTTGGATCTCGATAATTTACGTTATGATTGTGGTTAAGATACCAAGATACCGAATCTGAATTTTAAAATACATACTCATCAGCTGCACTTTGTAGGAACCAATCCAGTTTTACTTTGCTATCGTTTGTGATATGTTTCTGGTAAATGCCAGTGGTATAGCTGAGCTGAGCCCAGACAACCTTACCTTAAGGCAGTCAAGGCCTACTTCCAGAAATGGATGGATGCCTTAACCCCGGCCCCGGCGTGACTTCCTCGGCGAATGGCCCGCCCAGAGGAGTTTCCAACTTCTATTGAGTGTCCTTTCCATGGGAACAAGAAACTCTGGATTCAGCCTATTTGCTCTATTGTTTCCGCATGTCTTAATTTGTCAAAAGAGGGGCCGATCACTTGAATCGTGCAACCAGACTGGTACGATTCGATCACCTCGAACCAGCGAATGGCTACGGTATCCTGCTGGCTGATCGTCGTTGCTGCCGGCGTGCAGCAAGCCTTCCAAGTATTACCACGACGAGGATCCTACCCTGATTCTCCGACTGAAACCGCACTCGAAAGTCTCGACTTGTCTTCTTAACGTAATTTATAATATTGACCACATTGTCGACGGGTAGAACCTCACCAGGATCAACCGGCGACGCCCACTTCCTCTGTCCATACAGACTCCAGAGCAGATGCATGGAACTCAACTGGACCTGTGCAAGAGATTTCAGAGGAAGATGACATACGGTACTGGCGCTGGTGACTGAGACCCTGGTCACTGTGAGATCATGCTACCTCAAAAAATAAGAAGGCTAGGGCCATGTTCACTAAGAAGTCTCCGAGATGCTCCCAGCGCTGATTTGATGATCATGACACTGGCCTGACTGCTTCATCTAAGGAATCCACTCTGCAATAAGTCTCCGGGCTTGCTGGGTAAGGAATCCGCCACCCCCTCCACCCGGTTCTAGATACCATCATAGTGGGCGGTGATCATGATTATCATGGGCTTGAGACCCCTGGCTGCATGATTCCAATGAGTCCAGGATGCGCAAGCCTGTTAGCTCTGAACTTAAGCTTGCCTGTGTCAGCAGGCTTGGGGAGCTAGATTGCTTCTCACGCAGCTGTGTCCACAAGCAACCCGCATCCCAAAATCACTCACCATGCTGTCTATACGCATTAGTTCATGGGAGTGGGCAAGCGAAACCGCTCACATCCTCGTTCTCGTATCCCTACGGGATCATACCCCTCATTTGGAGCCTTAATCTGAGCTTCAGTTTTGCTGATAGGCTGGCCTCGTGGATCTAACGGCTGATTTGCACCGCAAGCGCCCAAAAGACAACTAGGCAATATATAGTGCTCGGTGCGTGTCTGTCCACGTACGCCATCAAGGAGAGCAATGAGAACGCATGACTACTGAGAAAAGGATCATTAGTGCAGCTCATAAAGAGCGTTTGTTAGCCCGTATTAGGAAGGTCTGGGCAGTGGTTCCACCAGAACAATCATGATATGACGGCTGATCCAACAATGAAATGGCTTCTGACTCGACGAACCCCCGCATAGCAGTCTTAAGTCTGTGGAGCTGAATCCCTGGTCTTGCCTTAATGCAAGGATACACTAAGAGCAGGTTTGTCTGGCAGCCACACTCAATATGCAAACTTCCGGGCACCGACAACGTCTCTTGTAGACACTTGATAAAATCCTGAACAGCCAGAATGAGTAATCCGAGGGATTGTACAAAACTCGCCATGAAGGCTTCATCAGTCTAGGCAGGATTTAATTAAACCAATAGACAATCTAAATGAAGCCTATACGGTCAAGCCTCGATAGCTAGGTCTTCCTTTTCTTCCTGGAAAAAACATGGACTCCACTTCCGAAACCGTTGGCTGGCATGGTAGCTAATAATGGTAGCCTGTGCGTCCGTACCATTGACTTATGGAATCTACCGGTCTCTTCTAGTGGGTGTGCTTCCTGACTGATCGGCTCCTCGGGAAACTCGAATTTCCGTGGTGATGATCCCCGAGAATCTATCTACGACACCCTCCCAAAGTTTCCAATTAATCTTTCCTTTGAGGGCCCTTTTAGTGGCCCGTCTCTTCAAATCTAGGTCAATGACAATCAAAATGTGTGGCACGCAATTTGGGTGAGCAACAGCACCCACCGATCAAATCTGGGACGGTCGTGCTATTCACAACTATCGGTCACTTTAATTGTTAGTTTGCATCATGCGGACAGAGACCAGGAGAAATTCCTCCATCTAACGGAGGGAAGAGTCAAGGAAATAGCCTTGGTGGCCACCTTCGTTCGGACTTCAATTTCCCCTTCATCCCCCAGGTTGGCTAGCCACTTCTCAGATTTTGCTGGCTGACCAATCCGCTGTCTGTATACTTGCCTGTCCACTCTCGCGAGGGTTTGATTTGACCCATGAAGATAGGTCTAATCAACGATAGTGTTATTGCCTGGAGGACCAGTGGCGTTGCTCAGTGGTCTCAGTCAAAATCTAGGTAAGCTGCTCCCTGCCCCCAGCAGCGGAATGACTGGTCCTCATTAAATTCGCAGAAAAAGGAACGGGGGTGGAAAGTGCGAAGATTAAAGAAAATTAAGAGTGAAGAAACACTTTCAAGAGCGCAGTGTCATTGGATCTGTGCTGTTACTTGCTTCACTCATGGTGGAGGAGGTTGGTCCTGGCTACCCTGATACGGATACGACTAAGATTTCCAGTCCACATGGGTGAACCCACACTCAGCTTGGCTAATTTGAGCTGCATACTTGATGATATCTGATTCCTTCCTTCATAGTCACTACAACTTTCTTCACCGATGACTTATGATGGTAATCAGCAGGCGGCCGACGACACCGAGTCATGCCTGCCACCTTGTTACCGCATACGAGGCAAGATTGTATTTGAACCAACAGCAGAAATAAAGCGAACAAACGGAAGAGGCAAAAAAAAAAAAAAAAAAAAAAAAAAAACAATGGACACGAATAAAACCCTGCTTGCGCATGACATGCGATTTTTCTTACTCAGTACATCGTATGGTATGAGATCAACCCGATTTAGGGCTCGTGTGGATCTCGATGACACGACAGGCTGTACTTTACGACCAGGTTAGACAAGGCCGTCATATCCGCCCACGCTGGGTTACCCTGGAATTGTCGTGCTAGCCTAGCATTTATTTGGTTCGACCCAGTCATGGGCACCGCACACTTCAGCTGTCAAACTCAAACCATCTTATGTGTCGATCAGGAACCTCCGAGAAACCCGAAATCACTTTTGCCCCCCCTTGTCCCCGGCAGTAATTCCGCGGCAGCGTTCCCTTGCTTACGACGACGCCTAATTACCTCGTTGCAGCATTCCAGCCGTTCTTTGAGATTCTTGAAACCCCTTATCTTCTTTGTGGTCGGGTCGGGACTTTAGGTCCACGCTTTCTCAGGTTGTTTGCTTTGTGGGGAAGCTTAGTAACGGATGGCGACCCTGTTGGCTATAGTATCGGCTGTTATGAACGGCTGCCTCCAGCTTTCCAATGATGTATGAGGAGCCCCAGGTTGGCTTAGAGCTTTTCCGGGCTCACGGACGAACTTCTCGGCAAATATTTCCCAAGAGTGTGTTTCAGATTTGCCGAGGCGATTCGGGGAGTGTAAAAGTGGACCTTCAGCGGAGACGTCCGTTGGAATGGTACGGCGTTAGCGGTAGTTGGTCCATCGAAAAAGGTTTGGCTGCCTCCACTGCCATTTAGTCGTCTACCTTGGAGAGAACGTGCTCTTTATCCAGCTTGCTTGGTTTATTCAGTGTTGTGCAAGATAATGCTCGAAGGATGGACGCTGGTATTACCCTCTCTCGGCTTGCAGTCCTGGCTGCAGAATCCCGCTACTTTATGTTACTTTTTTGCTGTTCGATCCAGACCCCTCCCCAACTCGGCACAGATTAAAGGCCATTGACAATAGCGAGGATTAGAGCCGTGATGACGTTGCCACAACATTCCTGCAGCTAGCTGATAGCTTCGCCATGTTGATGTTTACCCCCTTTCTAGGGTTGAGGCTAACCGTTCAAATCTTCAAAAATGCTCCCAATGAGCTGAACAGATCCACTCACACTACTAATCCGCGCGTGGTCCTCGGATGGTCATAGTATCTCGAGACGCGGCTAAATTGAGATGAGTTAGGGCTAGCTGGAACATCATCCGGCCGTATTTCGTCCGAGTCAAACCGTGGTCCCTGTTACTTCTGCTTCTCGGATTTCCAGGGCACAGTCTACGGAGTACCCTACCGTCTCACGATGTGACTGTCTACACGCACTGGGGAGCCTCTTAAGGACGCCGTGACTGCCGGTGGGGATCTGCAATCTCCTGGAGGATAATCATATCCATGGTTAATCCTAAAATGGTCCCCGAGAGGACAAGTCTCGGTCTCCATCCTTGCCGTAGCGGGAAATCGGATCGTAATAGACAATGAACAATGACCTATCGGGACTTCTGAAGGATCATCCGATGGACACTGAGACTGGAAGTCCCTCTGAGAGAAGCTCTGTCCGGGATTTTTTTAAAACCAAAACATCAGCCGTCGACTGGCCACAGGATAGGAGTGACGATCATTGTCCGATCTAGAATGGCCCACTCCCCCGGCCAGGCTATCGAAGGAGGTGGGCACGCTGCAACAGACTCGAGTCAGCCCTTCTTCACCCATGAAGTAGTCTATTATCTCATTTTAACATCCTCGGAGATCGGAGATGTTGAGTGAGATAGAATAAGGTGCGGTCCAGGGAGTTCTAGCGCCGGAGAGCCAGCAGAAACAAGTAAAGCTGACTGGAATGTTCCCATCGTCAGGGGACTGTCTCAAAGTCTATCTGATTTAGTGTGACAGTCTTTGGCAGGTCTGACTGGGGCCGGTAGATTCGGGTTGTCCTTGTCATCATCATCTCCATCCCTTTTCTGTTTTTGTTCGATTCTGGTTCTGTTCGTCTCGATGACTTAGCTGGAACATGAGCTCTGATGGTGGTGGTGGTGAGTGGCTCTTTTTGAGGCATTTTTGGATTTTGGATGTTGATTTTTTGTTATTCCCCTCTCCCCCTTCGTAAATAGAGAGAAGAATACAAAAGAAGCAGTAGAAGAAGCTTTCAAGTTCCGTCCGACAGAGACAGAGAGAGAGAGAAGGACCTGGGCTAGACACTAGACAGGAAACTTACCCCATCCGGCCGTTCCCTCCATTCAACCCATCCATCCATCCATCCCATCCCATCCCATCTTCTCTCCGCTTTCCGACTCTCACTCACCCTCTTGTCTCTCGTTCCCAACTGGCACCCATTCATCATCTAACTCCTCATTCCCTCCCTTTCTCTCTACTCTATTGTGTTGTATATTCTTCCTTGTTTTTCAATCGTGTGCTCTGTATACCTTGTTGGTCCCTAGAGCACCTTGACTCATTCACCTCTTTCTTCTGTCGCTCTTCCCCCCCCCCGCTCCGGCCCTCCGCTGCTGTATCTCTCGGTTCCGCCAGCCACCAACCAAGAAAGCAATCAACCTAGGCTTCTAATCGAATTATCAACGGCTATGCGGACCGATTATACTCGCTATATCCGTCCGTAGGCTTGGAGCTGAGCTTATACAGCTAATGCCAGCTCCAGTGACGCCGACCTGTTTGTCTACTTCGATGCTAAGACCGACATGGCCTCATCATACCCCCCCTCTCAGACCACCATGACGGGCTATATTCCTGGGTCCGTCTCGTTCGCAGAGGCCCAGTCGCATCACCAGCATAATCCCCTCGCGGCCTATTCAATCCTAGGTACCAACCACTACCCAGAGAGCGTCGCATATTGGCATAATCCCTCAGCGCAACCTCAACCGCCGCTTCCCGCCGCTTCCTATCCGTCGGGTCCCCCGAAACCGCAGTCATTGATGCAACCCACCCCCGATCCGAAGAAGCACAAGCGTACCCGCAGCGGCTGTTTCACTTGTCGATCCCGCCGTATAAAGTGCGATGAAACTCGCCCTGTCTGTGACAGATGTCGGAAAGGAAACCGTGACTGTGTCTATCCTTCTACCAACACTCCGGGCGCGTCCAAGTCTGCCAGCGCCCGCGGCACCTCCAAGGCGCGCAGCAGCCAAGCTCGCGCCGCAGAGAGATCTACCAGTCCCCGAGAATCGGAGGACGTGCGTACGTTAGGGATTATAGCAGATGAAGAGGAGGAAGATGCGGATAGCGTGGGGTCCAGTGCGCATCTGTCTCCCACGATGCCCCAACCCCCGACGGTAGCAGCGCGACCCAGAGCCAATGTATCTAAGAAACAAAGTGCTCAGTCGTTAAGGCGCCGAAAAGGAAGCTCTTCCGTTGCCTTGGACACCACACCCTTGCGTACCGAGACTAGCGCATCCCCTTCTCCCTCTACTGAGACTTCTTCGCACGTCGAGTCTCTCAGCGCCCGGTCGGCCAGTCTGGGTGTTTATCCATTGGAGTCGGCAACTGGTCTGTTGGCTCTTGCTCATACCCCAGATGACTTGCGTTTCTACCTTCGTTACCATTGCGACTTCATCACATATCGACACTATTTCCTCCGGCCATCGAATGATATCTTTGTCCGACAGACCATAATCGAGTTGGCGTTGCAGTACGAGCCGCTTCTGTACGCCGTTGTGGGGTTCTCAGCGTACCATCATTGCGTGCAAACTGGGACCGGTCGACTTTATTCGTTTCTGAAATACTATAATACTGCCTTGAAGCTGTTACGAAAATCCCTTGGCTCAGGCGAGCCACACAATGAGGCTACGTTAGCCACCGTCCTGGTCCTCACCACCTTCGAGGTATGACTTGTATTTGTGATTCGTCATCCCCTCACATCATGCTGATTCTATGTGTAGGAGTTCATTGGAGACTGGGTCAACTTAATCGACCATCACCAGGCGGCCCATGCCTTGATGCGAGAACTTTTGACACCTGATTCAATCAACACGAACGAGCTTCACCAACATATTTTTCTTTGGTATGCGCGCTTTGACGTGGTGGCGGGAATCCTGGCGGGTAACGAAGCGGTTCTAAGCCGGGATTGGTATGTTGCGAAAGAAGAATATGACGCTCAGCAGGCGGCAAACGACCCAGGTAATGTGGACAAGCAACTGGCTTGGGCCATGTCAATCAACCGTCGATTTGGACTAGAGATGGCTTCCTTGTATGCCAAACTGTCACGTGGTATGATCCCAATCGACGATTTCATTGTGCAAAATGAAATACTGGGACAAACTCTGGAGCGAATGCGGAGCATTCTGGTCCAATTCCAAGATTCCGAGTACACGGTTCGGGATTATCCCCATCGCGTACCATTGACTGAGGACGATGTTGTGGATCCATATGTGCCGGGCGGCATGCATTGTGGCCCTCTGTGGGAGGTCAACGTCGTGTGGATTGATTACTTGTCCACCAAGGCTATGTTCAAATATCAGTCGTTTCTAGCCCTACGCCAAACTTCAATCACCGAATTGGAGGAACTTTCCCTGGAACAGTGTCGATTAATGGAGTCAGTTGATCGGTGGCCAGGCAAGGAGAACGGCGCCATTATCGCGTTCAAAAACAGCATTGGCATGGCGGCTATGTTCCTCCCCAAGCAGGAGAAATATATCATGTGGGCGCGGCGGAAGTTCGCCTCGTTGGAACAACAGGGGTGAGTGATCTCTAGCAGTGGGACATTGTTGTGGTGCTGACGCAATTTAAGCTATGTTGTGGCAGCCCGATTCCGATCAGCAATGGCGGCAATTTGGCAATTGCCGGGAATTGACCGCTGGTGGCTTCCCAACGACGAGAATTATCCAGACCTCATTCGCGAGGTACGCGCGATGACTGAAGAGCGCATCACTCACCCTCGCGATCACTTCCGGGAGGATGTGCGCGACATGAAAGCGTTGTTCTGGAATATCAGCCTAGACGATACAGAGAGTGATAATAGTCCGGTTTCGGTTCCTCATGTCGCAGATGCACGGCCCACATGAATCGATGCTAGTCCGTTATAACGCTATATCACGATCATACTATAGATCGGCTCGGGATCTTAACTGTAAGGCGGGTCCGTCGGGCGACTGACGACGGTATGGAGTGAGATGCGTCTAGCCCTCCATCATAATCCATCTCATAACGACCCTGAGCGTGGGCTGATTGATCGACCTGCTGGGCTGGAATACCTATGCCAATCACATACATGCCCTGCTCCCCTACCTTGTCTCGATTTATATTTAATTTTGCTTCTTGGATACCCAGCTTTGTACACGAGGTAGGGAGGAGGGGGGCTGGTGGTGTGGATGTGCGAACCTGTTCATGGAGGTGAAGCCGAAACCGGTGCGGACTTGCAGAACCCCCCGCGGCGGTCATTGTATATAATAGATGCGATAATACTTGCGGGGCATGTCCTTTGTTTACTCGGGAGGCAGCATGTCTGCCGGTTGGGGCAACGCATGCCCTACGTCGCACTCAGTCGGTGTTCATGTAAATATTTATTGGCGGAGGATGAGTGATGCACACAAGATCTGCACAATTGTATTGAACATTCGTATATCTATATATATTCACATACGGTGCTTTCCACCCACAAAGCACGAGTAAGAATAATTAGGATATGACCAATTGTCAGATTTTGCCCTTTCAGGTCCAGATGAGAGCAAGAGACTATGGCGAAGATGACGGTGATGTTCCTGTTGCGTCGCTTATGGGCTGTGTATATGCATTATATCATGGACGCTACTTCAAGGTTCTTCATAGAAGCAGGCCGGGTGGCGCAATGGTAGCGCGTTTGTTTTCGGCACAAAAGGTTGCGCGTTCGAGTCGCGTCCCGGTCGAATATTTTTGTCATTTATTTTTACCGTGTCCGTTGTAGATGGATGGATGGGAGTGGAATGGCTTGGTTCGGTCGAATTAGTTTGTCTATATCTGTCGACTTGGTTGGTTCCCTTCTTTTCACATATCTAAACTGCCTGAGCTTCTTCATCCACTATAGGCACATATAGAAGGGTGTACTAGGTAGTTGATTGTCCAATTGTCGATTGTCTACTGTAGTCATTGTCCAAGCTGTGAGGAGCCATTTGCTTGGGCTAACCGGAAACGGCCAGCAGGAAGCGGGCGTTCTTTAGCCGTCGATCCTCTTATCTTTTCCTACTGCCTCCCAACTGATTCAATCTCCAGTCCCAAGTCACCATCGTCTCTAACTCTCAGCACAATGAAACACGGGTGTCAATGGCCGCTCAGCTCGGGCCAATTCTGCAGATCGCCGATTGCCCTGTGGTCCGAGGGCGGCTGTCAGACATCCAGGGCTTTTTTTGGACGGGTTTCAGCCCAGCAAGCCCGAGTCGAGTCACTGACTGATCTCCAGATCCGGGGAAAACCAGGGACTGCCACCGACAGGGTCCAGTCCCTGAATACATACAACATCCACTTCCCCCAGGCCCCTTCCTTCTCGGGGGTTAACGTACTGGTTACATGTCATTCTCATTCTTTCTGCCCGTCTGGCATCTTTCCAGTTTCCACCCTCCTTTCCCCCCTCGCTGGATGATCCATAAATACGACTCTTGGCTGGTCGTGCCAATGCCTCCCTTGGCACCCTTGGCGTCTCAGTCCGTCCAACAACCCACCCCCCCTGAGTTTGCCAAACCTGCGTTTTCTTCCTGATGGTTGCCTGCTTCTGCTGCTGCTGCCGCTGTTGCTGCCGCTGCTGCTGCTGTCGTCCGTCCCTTTCCTCCTCCTTCCTTGACATTCCTCCACATCCACCCCGAGAGGAGACATACACACACCACGCCCACCATGCGTGCCCTATCGCGCTACCTTCAACAGCTTCCAATCTGGCTGTATCTGGCCAGTAGTCTAGCTCAGGCCGATCTCAACATCCAAGTCAACGATGCTAGTAGGTGCTCCGAACCCTGAATAGACCGCAATTGTTCCGCTCATCCTGTGATGTTTTGTAGACTCCCTTGCGACTGCCGGCACGGCCATCGCCGACCCCATGATGACCTTCTACAAACAAAATCAAACCGAAGGCATCCCCGGAAAGCTCACCGACACCTGGTACGTTGCCGGCAGCATGTTCATGACCCTCATCCAATTCTGGCAGGCGTCGGGCGTCGACACCTACAACTCGGTCGTCTCGCATGACCTGATGTTCCAGGCCGGCGAGAACTACGACTTCTTCTCCGCCAATTATAGTCAGTGGCTGGTATGGTTCTCGTTCCTAGGCGCGGTGGATCTTAGACAGAGCTGGGCTAAATAAATATCCACACAGGGTAACGATGATCAAATGTTCTGGGGGTTGGCTGCGATCACTGCTTCCGAGGCTGGCCTACCCGAGCGTGATGGCAAACCGTCGTGGACCTCGCTTGCTCGTGCCGTGTTCAACATGCAGGTCAATCGCTGGGATAACGAGACCTGCAACGGAGGCATGCGGTGGCAGGTCTGGCCGTACCAGGCAGGGTACACCATGAAGAACGCCATCTCGAACGGAGGCCTGTTCGAGCTGTCGGCCCGACTGGCCCGCTTCACCAAGAATGAAACGTATGCCGAATGGGCGGAGAAGATCTGGGACTGGTCCTCGACGACGCCGCTGCTGAACACAAACCTTACGATCTGGAACATTGCCGATTCGACATCCAATGAGGCCAACTGCAAGGACGCGGGTAACAACCAGTGGACGTACAACTACGGGACGTATCTTTCGGGAGCGGCCTTCATGTACAATTACGTACGTTCTGCCCGGGCGACAATTAGAGAGTCTTTGCTAATATGTGTGGTAGACCAATGGAAGTGCTGTTTGGGAGGAGCGCGTCAGCCGCCTGCTAGATTCAACCTTCGCGAAGTTCTTCCCGACCCAGTTTAGCAGCACCAACTACGGCAATGGTTCGGTTCTGTCGGAGGTGGCGTGCGAACCGATCTTATCGTGCGATCGCAACCAGCTCTGCTTCAAGGGCTACGTAGCCATGTGGTTGGCGTTCACGGCGATCCTGGTTCCGTCCAAGAGGGATCTGATTGCCCCCAAGCTCGCAGGGTCCGTTGAGGCCATCGGCTTGCAGTGCTCAGGTACGGCCGATGGGATGAGCAACTTGTGCGGCGTGCGCTGGTATCAGCCGTCGTGGGACGGCTCGCTGGGACTCGAAGTCCAGATGAGCGCGCTGGGCGGCGTCACGTCCCAGCTGATGCTGCTGGCCAGTCAATCGCCGCAGACGATCGACACCAATCCCAACGCCACGGAGCACCACATCGACACAAGCGCCGACGAGAAGAACCCGTCAGAATCGAAGCCCATCACGACGGCCGATCGCGCTGGGGCGTGGATTCTGACGATCATGCTGGGAAGTGGTGCGATTGGATGTGTGGGTTGGCTAATCAAGACCCAATAGTCTTTTTTGTGTTTCGTTTCCAGGGAGTTACGGTTTTTCGATTGGGTGGTCTGTATACCACATTGTTTTTGTGTCTCTGTTTCTTTCTTGCCAGCATATTCTTCCAAGATCCCCCCCTATAGAAGCCAATTGAGTCGTATAGTCGAATTTCATTCAGTGGTGGCGGTGGTGTTTCTCCACCTCCACCGGCCACTTCTGCAAACTCTCATACCACTGCAACCCGGACGCCCAGAGAAAAGCCCACGACCCCCAGAAGGTCGCCAGACACGCCTGATACTGCATCCCCGCCAGCCCGAACACGCCGCACAGGGTGAACCCGACCCCGCCCACCACATTCCACCCCCCGATATGCCACCCCAGCACCCGCCACGCCGGCCGATCCCACCGCTCCTGCGTCTCGAGCGTGAACAGCCCGCCGCTGACGACGAAGCAGACTCCGCCCACGACCTGGGGCACCCAGTACACCCCGTCCGTCAAGGGGGCACTCATGTGCCCGATGATGCCGGGGAGGCCGGTGACGCCCGCGATCCAGAAGACGGTGGCGCCGACGAGTTGGGTGAGGGAGGCCCAGAAGCCGAGGTCGTGGAGGTAGTGGTTGACCTTTCTGGGGGTGCCCGGTGCTGCAGCTCCTGCAGTTTCTGCCGAGGAAATGGCCAGGGCAGTGGCAGTGGCAGTCTTCCTGCCTGCAGGCCACGACAACAGGCCCTTCCGATTCGAATGATGACATATACAGGTCTCCGTGCTGGGGCGGAGGACCAGACTGCTCTTGCCTGGATCCGTGCCGGGGCCGGGGATCTTGTTCGCGTTCGTATCCGATCCTCGTTGCGCAGTATTTCCGCCATGCACCTTCTTCCCCTTCTCATCCCCACCCCCCTCGTCACACTCACCCTGCCCCAAAGTCCCCTCACGCCCCTCAGAACCCGAAGGGTCCAAAGCGGAAACATCCCACCCCCACCCCCACCCCCAACACCACCCCATATTCCCACTGTCCTGATCCGCAGGACGACCCG
>NW_020291418.1:0-34596 GCF_003184745.1 Aspergillus uvarum CBS 121591 | reverse complement strand
TCTGAATAGAACTCCAGGGGTCTTTTCATCCTTATTTATAGCCAATTGGCTATGAAAAACACATGAAAAACACATGAATTCATATGAAAATCATATGAATAGAATAGGGCCGAGAACAATAGAACCAGTGGTTGAATAGGGCCTAGAATAATCAATAAAAGTAAGACCTTTTGCTCCGCTGCGGGGTGGGCGGAATTCGGAATATTAGTCCGCCAACTGGCCTGAGGCATATCTGCAGTGGCAGGCAAACAGGCCCTGAGGTAGCACCTGGCAGTAGTGGCGAACTGGCGAGCCTGAGGCTGCCAACTGGCCAATCTGCCCATATTGTTGACAATTTTATTTTTATTTTTTCTAGTCTAAGATTACAGTAAGTATCTTTATAATAGTTAAACTCTTTTAGTATAATATAAACACTTTAGTATCTTACGTAACTAGGTTGGAAATAGAAAGTTTAATAAACAGAATATTAGATTTAACAGCTTTAGTAGATTTAAAAAGCCAGTAAATATAGTATTTTTAAACTTAATAAATTTAAAACCAGTAGATCTAGTATCTTTGGACTAAATATTTTTAAACTTAGATATAAATATAGAAATAAAAAGAGTTATGGAAGAATTATAGTAAAATATAATAATAAAAAAATAAAAACAGTAAAAGCAGTAGTTCTAGTTTTTATTTTCTTAAAAATAAATATAGCATCTTATATAGCAGTCTATTTATTTAAAAATATTACTTTTGTTTATAGGCTGCTATATATAAAAATATAACTTTATAATTCATTAAAGTTTAGATTATTAAATAAAATAAATTTCAAAAAAAAGATTTTTATTCAGTAGTTTTTAAAGTATTAAAACTTTACTTTTTTTATTATAATAAAATATATATTATTTTCTGCAGCCTATCTATACTAATATAAAAAAACTTTATTTTAGAATAACATATAAAATATTTAAAATAATATTAAATTTATTAATTATACAAGTATATACCGTTATTGTATTTATTTTAACTATAGTTATAATTATTTAACTAACAGTACTTATAAAATACTATATATTAAATACCTAAAGTTTATATAGTACATTAAAATAACTATATAAAATATAAATATAATAATAATAAAAAGAATTCTTATATATATAAAAAATAAAAATAATACTAGCTGGAATATATAATTAATATAGGTTTTTTTTATTTTTTAAAGTCAGTAGAAATAGTAAAAGTTTCTTTTTATTATTAATAATTTATAAATAGCTAGAAAAACCTAAGTATTACTAAAATAAGTATTATATAATAACTACTAGTATCATTTTAGTTTTACTATTTAAGATATAATTATAATAAACTAGTTTTTTTACAGTAGATTATGATTAGGATTTTTATTATTTAAAAACTAAATAGTAAAAGCTTTAGATTTACTAAAAGCTTTTTTACAGGCTGTTATATACTTAAGATAGTTATGAAAATAATTAATATAAATATTAAATACTTTTAAATAAAATATAAATATAAGGACTAAGGGTGAAATAGTATAGTAAACAAATGCCTTATTATATATAATAGCCAAGGTAGTAGTATTATATTTTAAGATATTATTACCAATCTGTCTAATTTTATACAACTACTACTACTTTAAATAGTTATACAACTATTATAGTTAGCTATTATATAGCTAATATCTTAGGCCTTTTCTTATATATATATTTTTATAATATTAATTATAAAGGTTAGAAGAGCTGATAAAATTTTTATAACTTTTGTTTTATATAAAGTAGTTTATTTATTTATAACAGTATTATCAAAGCCTTTATTTTATAAACATTTTCTATAGAAAATCAGAGTAGTAGAAAAAATAATTTTACTGTTTTCTTTTTATAAAAACATAATATATAGATTCTATCTGCAACTGTTTTAATTACTAGATTACTAAATATATAATCAATTATTTAGTAGTTGTTTTATGAAATAATTGTTTTGGTAAATAATCTTAATCTTTTTTAATTTATTTAATTAAATAGTTTAAAATATTTTATAAAAAAGGCTAGCAGTACTAATCTTATAAAAGTTGGATTTATTTTTATATAAACAGGCTTCTTCTCTAGGCCTCCGGCTTTTTTTAATATTTTTTTTCACTTCTGCAGTACGTTCTGCTGTTATAATTTAGTATTATTTTTAAGATCTAGCTGACTAATTCTGTTTCTGTTATTACTATAAAAATAAAATATAATATCTAGTATAGTTCATAAAACTTAGTAGTACTTCTTTTTATCAAAAATAAATTGATTTTATTTACAGCTATTAATTATACTATTTTTATTTTTACAGAGCTAATTAGCTTTTATATATTTATTTTTTATTATATACATTTTTATTAGATAGATTAGGATTTTACCTAATAGCTTTTAAGATATTATAAATTTATTTTCTTTTAAAAAAAAGGTTTTTACTGCTGCTGCTGCTACTACTACTTTATTATATTTCTTATATTTATAATTATCGGTATATTAATTTTTATTTATATTTATATTTTTATTTTTACTACTACTACTGCTATAACTACTACTGCGATATTTATTATTATTATATTTTCTACTACTATTATTACTATTATCTTTTTATAAACTTTATATATCTATAAAAGATAGATCTAATAATTTATTATAATAAATATTATTACAGTTTTTACTACTTCTACTTTTCTAAATTCTAGATTTTTTTAACTTTCTTTAAATATATTGAAAGTTTAATAAAATCAGCCTATACCCTATAAACAGGCTAATAATAAAAACTAAAGTATTTCTTTTATTAAACTACTTATAACAGCCTAATTTTAAACTATAATATAATAATATTTATTAAAATACTAGATTTCTTTTAGATAGATTTATAGTTTTTATTAGATTATAAGCAGGGCTGGATCTGTAAACTGTAAATATATACTATAATTTATATTAGATATATAAAAATTTAGAATTATAAATAATTTATAAAATATATTTACTTTTTAGCTTTTTTTTATTAAGTTTTTTATATCTTTACAAAATAAATTTTTATAAAGATATAAATAATATAGATTTACAGCTAGTTTCTAAGTATTCTTTTATAGTATTCTTTTTATTTAATTAAAATTTTTATACTTTGTTATAATATTATAAATCTAATATTATTTTTTAAATAAAATTAAAGCTATTTAGAGTTTTATTTTTTTAGAAAAATTATTTTTATGAGTCTACTTTTTTTATTATATAGTATTTATAAAGTAGAAAAATATAGAAGATATTATAAATCTACAGATCTACAGATAGTTTTACTTTATAAATCTATTTATTTTTTTAATTATTCAAAATAATTTATAGTAGTATTAATCTAATTTTTTATTTAATTTTTTATAGTAAGTTTTTCATAAAAGGTTAGATTTTCTAGTCCACTATAAAAACAGTAGTTTTATAACTGTTATTATAAAAATCTTTCTAGTACTTATAAGCCAGGAAAAGATTTATAAATTTTTTATACCTTTTTTATTTTTTAAAAATATTATTCTAATTTTTTTATAAAATTATTTAATATTTGCAAGTCTAGTACTATTATTTATAAATATTATATAGTTATTATAAAGGATAGTAAGTACTTGGTTAATATTTATAAAATATTATTATAAATAAATTCTATAAATAGTAGTATTTTTATCTAATTATTTTATTTAAAATTTATATAATTTTATAGATACTATTTTAATATTGTGGCGCTGTACAAAATATTCATCAATGTATATAACAATATTATTTATTATTGTAAGACGGCAGAATAAAAAAAGTTAAGAACTCTAAAAGATTACTATAGGCGGTCTGGGAGGCGGCCATACAAACAAATAGCAGAATGTTACTATAAATAATGAATATTATTATAAATAATATAAATAGTAAATACTATAGATCCTATATTTTTGAAAATAATACTTATATTAAGATTTATATATATTAGTATAATAAAATATCAACAAGTTCATACTGTTAGGAAAGGAAAAAAAATTTAAATAAAAAATAAGCTAAAATATACAATACAGGGTATAAAAAAAGAAATAAAAAGATAAACAAATAAACAGACTAATATTAATAATAAATATAAAATACTTTAAAATTATTAAATAGTTTAATATAGTTAAGAATAGATATAAATATAGTAATACAGCAGTTATAATTATAGATTAATTTATCTGCAGTAATATTGTTTTTATAAACTTATTTATTATACAAAAAATCATATTTCTTCTATTATATAAGATATTATGTTATAAGGGCGCGGTATCGGCTATAAAAAATAGTATATTTATTACATATAGTAGAAACTTTTTATTATTTTTTATTAAGGAAAATCCCTATTAGTAATATGCAGCAGATAAGAATATAAATAACTAAATAGGTCTTTTTTAATAGGGGCAGGTTTAAAATATACAATAAAAATAACTGGATAGATATATTAAAAGGTTAAAAGGTTAAGTATATATATATATCTTTCAATAAAAGTAATAATATAAAATAGTCTAATATAGTACTACAATAGTTTAGCTTTAATATTATGAATAATAAAAATACTATAACCTTTATATAAACAAAGGTAGATATAATTATTAGTTTTAAATATAAAAATATATGATATAAGTTATATATTTTTTTAAATAGGCGGCGGCGAACTTTAATACTTTATCAGTATTAAAATATAAAAAAAGGTTTTAAATAACTTAAATATTTTTATTTAGAACAATTGTTTTTAATATTATATTTTTTAGTATTATGGTTTTTAGTATTATGGTTTTTAAAAAAATAACTATAATATTTTTAATCTTAATATTTTGAAAAAAGGAGGAACAACAACTTAAATAGTTGAATAGTTATAAAATATAAAAATATTTAGAATATTGGATATAGTAATATTCTAAGATTTGGATATATTAATATTTTTAATAGTAATATTTGAGTATTTAATATATTTAAGAATATTTTAACTAAATACTACAGCTGACAAAGATTTATACTAAATATTAATTATAAAGTATTTTATTTATAAATATATTTAAAAAAATTAATAAAAAGGAAGATTAATAGGATTACTGTAGTCTACTGTTGTTACTAAGTATATATATAATATATTATTATTTTAACTCTTTAGGTTATATACTCTGACTAACTATCAGTTTAAAAATAAAAAATAGTAAAATATAAATATATAGAGCTAAGAGCCTTAAAAAGTCCTTTTTGAAAAATAAATATAAACTTAGTATTGCGGTCTAATATAAAAAATTTCGGAATTTCTATTTATACTTTTTTATAGAATTAATAAAAGCAAGTTACTACTAATTAGCTTTTTAAGTAAAATAATCTTTTAAAATATCTATATGCTTAGTAAATTTGTAAATCATAATAAGGGCAGTATTATATCTATATTTATTTAAAAGTTTAATAATAAAGTCTATAGTAATAGTTTAAACAGGCTGTTTAAAATAATAGATTAAAGTATACTATATAGTAAATAATAATATATTTTATTTTTAAGGTATATAAGGCAACAGGTAATGTATTAATAAAATAGCTTATATTTTTTATAGGCAGTCCTTTGACGTGCTCGCTCAATTGCTTGCACGCTGCCTCTGCTGTAGTCTTTTGACGTGCTTGCTTAATTCCTTGTACACTTTCTCTGCTGTAGTATTTTAATATGCTTGCTTAATTTCTCACATACTTTTTCTACTGTAGTTTTTTAATATACTTATTTAATTTCTTATATATTTTCTCTCCTGCAGTTTTTTAGAAAAAAAAAATAAAATTATAGAAAGAACAGTTTCTTTTAACTATATAACTGTAGGCCTGTTATATAATTATATATTAGTTATATAACTGTAGGCCAGCTGTATAACTATAAGCATACTATATAATTATAAAACTATAAACTATATATATCTAGTTATATTATAATAGAAACTACTAAGAACTCCTAATCTAATATTAAAACCAGTATATTATTATAATTATATATAATATTATTTATTAATTATTATATAAAATCTTTATTAATTAACAGCTTTACTTTATATATTTATTATATAGTTTTTTAGTCTACTTTTTTAATATTATATAGTACTAGAACAGCCGGCAGCTAATAGTCTAGTAATAAAAAGCTGTAGCTTTAGCTGGCTACTATAAATTCTATTTATAATTAATATTTTTAGTTTTTTTTTAAATATATTTATTTTATTACTCTACTTAATCTAGGCCTGTATTTAGAATAACTATATATTTTATTATTTAGCTATAATTTTTTAATATCTTTATTAATACTAATTAATTTTAATATTTTTAAATATACTACTGGATAGTTATATAGTATATAGTAGACTATTTAAAAGCTAAGCTAACCAGCTAGTATATAATTAATTAATTTAAATAGTCTATAAAATTATTAGCTGGTTATATAATTAGTTTATATTTATAAAATATATAAATATATAGGCTGTAACTACTATGCTGTATTAGATAGTTTTAGTAATTTAGTCTGTTTTTTTAAAAAAGTTTTTAATTATTTTAAAAGCTTATAAGCTGAAGTAGTAAAACTTTAAAATATTTATTATAATATTATTAATTTTTAATTTAGATCTATCTACCAGCTCCCCGCCGGCGGTGTCTAATAATAATACTTTATATATATAAATATAGTAGAGCAGTAATTTCTCCCTAAATAAAAAATACTATTTAAAAATAATTTATAAGTAGATTTAAATAGTTTTTATAAAAGCTAATAGTATAGTTATAACAGTATAAATCTAGACAGCTAAATATTTATATTTTAAAAATATTAATTTATATACTATAGCTCTAGATAATACTAAACGGCTAATTTATAATATATAATATTAGCTGCCTTTATTTAAAAAGAAGAAATATATATTAATCATAAATTATTAGTATATTATTTTTATTTATAGTATTTTTTAGCTGGTTTCGGCTGTTCCGATTAGAGAAAAAGACTAAATAAAAAATTACTAAAACTAATATAAAGTAGCTGAATAAAACTACTATTTTTTATATTAGCTAATTCCGAAAGAATTATAAAGTAAAGGCTAAATTTTTTTTAAAAGTTATATTTTCTAATTTTTATACAGCTAACCGGTTAATTTACAGCCAGCTATTTTTATAAAAATAGATATTAAATATAAAACAGTTTAATTTTTAATATTATATAATTTAGTATAGCTAATAGTATTATTTTAAAATATATGTAGTACTGCTGCAGTATTTTTATATACTATTTATATTATACTAAAAACTATAACTTATACTACTACTTGATTTATAATTTTTTAAATATTTATTAGTATTATTTTTATTATATAAATTATTCTACTATCTACCAAGTCTGCCCGGAGTAGAAAAAAAGAAAAAAATTAAAAAGAAATAAACAAAACAAACCTACTTTTTTTTCTAAACTAGTTAATAAAATAAAACTATTAATACTTAATAAACTATAGTAATTAATTAATACTGTCTAACTAGGGGCAGCTGCTAGGGCTAATACCAAAACTAGTACTACTATAAAGTTTTTAACTATTAAATTTTTAAAAACTACTAAGCTTATAAATTAAAGTTAATTATAAATATATAAGTTAAAATAATATACCCAGCCTATACTAAATTTACTAGATCTAGTTATACTTTTAGTAATAAATCTTTTTATAATTAATTTAATTATATAGGGGTTTTAATTAATAAAACTACCAGCTTAATTGGCCTCTACTACTAGTTTCTTCATATTAAATAAAAAACACCCCCAGGGACGCCTTTAAAAAATTAAACTAATCTATTATTATTTTTAAATATTATTAATAAAATAAATTTTATAAGACCGCCTTTAGCAGATTTATTTTTATTTATTTTTATTAAAGCACCGGCGCAGCCGGTAACTACTTTAGGTTTTATTTAATATTTAATTAAAATTCTATAATAGAAGCTAGTTATTAAAAATACTAGCTACCTATAACTGTAATACAGATATTAAAAAAGCTGAAGCTAGTAATATAATAAAAGTATCTACTTATTTTTATATAACTTTTAAAATATTACCCAGCTGGATAGTATTATTAATATTAGTATTCTAATTACCAGCTTTAAAACAATCAAGGCTAAATATAAGTATACTAGAGTTTTCAAAAATACCTATAGTTAAAATAGTATTTAAAAATCTAAATTTACAAGAACACAGCAGGCGTGTACAGTAGAGTATAGTAAAAAAAACTTTAAAATCGAAAATGTTTAATAATAAATTTGCTTAGTTTAGTTAAACTTTTATTAAAACTAACAGGCAGTTGGTTTAACAGCCTATTCTAATTATTCTTTTTAAAAAACTACTAATAATATAAAAATATTAATATATTTTATATTTTATAACATAATATATATAATTTAATTAATATTGCTATAGCAGCCCTGCTGCAGGATATTTAACTATAGGACTATAATATAATTATTCTATAAAAGCTATAGATGTTAATATATACTAATACTATTTATTATCTACTAAAGATAAAAAAAAGTATGCTTTAATATAGCTAAGCCTATTTTTACTAATATATTTAAAAATATATATTTTTATCTATATAAAATTTTATTAGACTTTTTATACTATTACTAATTTATTATATTAATATATATTTAACTAGTACTGGTACTTCAGGTGTTAAAATTTTATTTTAACTTTAAAACTTTTTTAGACTTCAGAAAAAAAATATAAAAAGTAAATACAGCTATATAGTATTAATATTTTATATTTTAAAGCCTAATTTTATTTTTATTTTTTTACTATTATAAATATATAAATTTAGACTTTTTTTAAATAACTTACCCTTAAAAACTTTTAATTAAATATTTTCCTATTTATTTACAGAATCCCCCAGCTGTATTTTAAAAAACTTATAAATACTGGTCTACTTTATTTTATAATATAATTTAATTATTTTACTTTTATATGAATTACTTAAAATTTAAAATATTATTTAACTAAACTACTATAAAATATAATTTTTAGTTTTTATTTTAGTTATTCGTTTTTCTATAGTAACTTTTAATAAATTATAAATATATAGTCAATGGTATAGTTATAAATACTATATTACTTTTTATTTTTAAGTGAATTAATTAATATATTAGTTTTTTTTATTTTTCTAGTACTAAAGTTAAAGCTTTTTAAATCTACTTACAAGTACTTTTTTTACAAAGCTAATTCTAAAAGTATTTTAAAGTTTTATAATTTAATTTATTAAGTATAGATATTTATAAAGTTTTTAAATAAAAATCCGGACTTTGTTTATATAGAAGTTTTTTTCTACAGTTAATATATAGGTTTTTATAATTAGATCTGGAGAGTTATTTCTAGTTTAGTTTTATATTTTATACTATACTATTACTTATTAAACTATTTTTTAAAAATATGTAATAAAATTATAAAAGCTAAAAAAAATAAAATAATATAGTAATATAGTAAATAAATATTTTTTATAGCAGCTAAAATAATAGTATTATATTTTAAAATATTATTACTAATTTATTTAATTCTATAGGACTACTGCTGTTTTAGTTGGTTCTACAACTACTTTACTTAGCTGTTATATAGCTGACGTCTTGGGCCCTTTTTTATATATATTCCTTTGCAATATTAATTACAAAGGTTAGAAGGGCTCGCAAGGCCCTTACACTTTATATAAACTATAATATAATTAATAGTATTTTTTATATTAAAAATATAAATATAAAGTTTTGATATATTTAAATTAGTATAAGCAACTTAATTACGCTAAGTAGCTAATTTAATTTTTTATTATATATGATTTTATATAGTATACAACCTGTTAAAAATAAATAAATTTATTAAAAAATATAATAAAATTTAATAGTATTATACTACAGTATAATTTTTAAAAACTAGATTATATGCTCTAAACTACTCTCTGTCTAGAAATAGTAGATAATACTAAATAAGTATTAATATTTTAAATTATTAAAATTAAAATATGTTAGTAATAAAATATTAATCTTAGTTAAAGGTTTATATATGAAATACACTCTAGTTGTAGACTTATAAATATATAAGTATTATTTAATTTTATTCTACTACTTTTTAGTATCTTATTCAGAATATATCCTATTTCTTTAGTAACTTTTTCTTCCAGAACAAATAAATAATTATATCTTTTATATAGAAAAGATTAGTAATAAAATTAAAAGTAATAATATAAAATAATATAAATAATAAGATAATAGGCTATAGATTATTATACAGCACATATTTAAAAACTTAGTATAATTAATAATTCAAATAATAATATACATAGTTGTATAGAAGATGTTAACAAAATTATAATATTGGATTTTTTAGAATATTAAGATATTTTTTAAATCTTAGTAATATTAATTATTATATACTATATAACAAATATTTTAAATAAAACTATATAATAGATATAGCCAGATCTTTTTAGTTAAAACAGTATTCATATTACCGCTAATATAATATATAAAATATTTTCATATATATAAAAAACTACTAGATTTTATACAGAAAAAACAACTGGGTTTACAGCTTTAATATTATTATAAAATATACTTAAAGTTTTAGATACATAGAAATTAGATATATATTTTTATTTAATATAGTTTTTAAACTACTTGGATATATATAGGGCTTTAATAAATAAATATTTAAATATATAAATAGTAAATACTTTTAATAAAATTAAATATCCTAGTATTAGATATTTTAATATTCTATTAATAAATATTTTGTTTTTTATATTTAGAATAAATGTGCTTTTTATATAGTTATTTAAATTAATATTATACAGCAGAGGTGTTTTTATAAAAAAAATAAAATAAGGCGTCTGCTATAGTATTAGTAACTTTTAGTCTATAATAAATATATAAAATAAATTACTATATATATTAAAGAATACAAATAAAATATAAATCTAACTTTTTAATTATATTAAAACTAACCAGCAACCTCCAGATAATACTTCAATTTAATAGATATATATAAAAATAATAAAATATATAATAGAGTTAATTTTAATTTAAATATAATAAGCTTTATAATATTAATATATAAACTAAAAGCCTTTGTAGATAAAAATTTAATAAAAGCTTTTTTAGACTTATTTTTTAGATTGATTAATTCTATATATCTAAAAGGTTTTATATAGGTAATATTAATAACTAATAGAGTTAATTTTGCCTTTTTTTTATTTACTATTATTAATAATATTATTAAATATTTGAAACCCGGTGAATAAATTATTTATATAAGTTTTAATATATACTAAGTCTTAAAAAAGTAAATCTATATTATATTAAATATAATAAAGAATTACAGTTATAAAAAGGGCAAGCAAAGCTAAAAAGATTTATAAATCTAATTATAATTATAAGGACTAGGGGGGTGAAATAGTGTAGTGAACGAATGCCTTATCGCGATAGCCAAGGTGGTAGTATTATGCCTTAAGGTGTTGTTGCTGATCTGCCTAACTTCGCAGGACTACCGCTGCCTTGGGTGGTTCCGCGACCGCCTCGCTTAGCCGTCACGTGGCTGATGCCTTAGGCCTTCTTTTATATACATTCCTTCGCGATTGATATCGCGAAGGTTGGAAGGGCTCGCAAGGCCCTTACCATAATAATAATCTAAAAAACTTAATCAAAGCTTTTTAAAATCAAGATTCTAATATACAAAAAAATTACCTGCCCAAAAATAAGAGAACTACAACTAATAGATTATTATATTTTAAAAGCAGATTTTATATACTAGGGGCAGAGGACCTATATTACAAGTTACTGCAGTAATAGTATAATAATCTATTGATAAAATACTTAAAATAAAATAAAACTAGGCAACTTTTTAGAGAAATCTTTACTAGATTAATTTTTAAAATAATATAAGAAGATTATATAGTAATATATTCTATCTACTAATATTCTATATCTAGATATTAACTATATAAAAAGTTTAAAAGTCTACTAATTCTATTAAGATTATAAACTAAAATTACGATAGACTTTATTATAGAATTATCTAAACTATATTATTAGAGCTACTAAATAAATTTTATTTTAATAGTAGTAAACTAATTTATAAAAATATACTATTTTCTTTTAATATTATATATAATTTAAGCAGAAGAACTAGATAAACTATTTTATTAAAAAAATAAACTTAAATATACAGCCCCCTATAATATTATTACTAACAGAGACTTTTTATTTACCAGTTAATTCTAATCTAATTTTTAGTATTAAACTAAAATTAAATAATAGTTATTAATAGTATTTTACTTTTAAACTAATAGCCAAATAGAAAAAGCAAACCAGATGTTTAAATACTTTTTAAAGTATTTTATAATTAAAAATTAAAACTATTAAATAAACCTACTCAGCATAGCTGAGTTTATTTATAATAATTATTTATATACTAAATTTAAACTCCAGATTAAGAATAATTCTACAAAAGTAGGGGTACTATTGATATTAAAAAAACTAAAAAATTAAATAATTTATAAAAAAAATAAAAACAACTAGCAAAAAATAAATAAAGTTTAATTAACTTACTATAATAGCTGTTGCAGTACGCTATTTTTTAAAAATAATAATAAAATAATTTATAGTTTTAAATAAAAAGATTTAGTGAAGCTATCTATTATAAATATTATATTTAAAAAAACCCTTTAAAAGTTAATCCTAAAATTTATAGGGCTCTGGATAGCCTATACTATTAAAAAAACTAGTTTTATTTAATAAAATAATAAAAATAGCCTTTTAAACATAATTAATAGTTACTAGTAGAAAGTTTAATAAATACTTAGTAAAAAGTTTATAAATTTAGTAATTAAACTATAGCTTCCCACACTATAATATATAGATTAAGATTAATATACAGTAAAAATAATAATAAAACAAGTATAAAATATATATAATTTATATAAACTATCATAAAAAAATACAAATCTGTTATATTATATATTTATTTTATTTACAACTATATATAGAAACTATAAAAAAATAATGTAAAAACCCGGATTGTATATATTTATTGGGACTAAAAATAATAAAATATTATTATAAAAATATTAGAGTGGAAATAGAACAACTTTAAACTACTAGTAAAATTATAATCTATAAATAACTATAATAAAAAATAATAATAGAATATTTTAAATAGAAGTGTCTTTAGACCCCTAACTATTAAATATTATATTAGTTACTTTTTAAATAATATTATTTAAAAAGATTAAAATAGTAAGATCCCAAAATATATATTTTATATTACTAAATAAAAAATATAGGTACTAGTAGTGTTGCAGCGCAGCGCGGGTAGTTCTGCTACTATAATCCGCCTTTGGTATTCTTTAATGTATATACTATAGCTAGTTACTCTTTAATTTAGTAATAATTAAATATATAATATTATATAATGGCTCTTACAATGGTAGTATATTCTAAATCATATTTTTAAAATATTAACTTTTTTACTTCTAGACCTCCGGCAAGCTCGGCAGGTAAGAGATTACTTTTATTAAAAAGTAATATTATATTTTAAAAAAATATATTAGTAAAATACTTATATCTTAATATATTATACTTTTTAGTAATTAGTAATATTCTTTAGTAATACCAGATTTTAGATTTTTAAATTAATTAAATAACTGTTTAAATATCTGCTTATATATATTAAGATATACAGTATATTAAGTTAGGCTATAAAATCACTTTTTTATATATTTTTTAAGTAATTTTATTTTATAGTTTAATTATAATATAATTAATTAAATAACTTATATTTTACATATATTAATATTTACTATAAATATTTTAAATTATCTATATCCTTCAGACTAAAATATTAATTAATTAGTACTAAATAAGACAGTTTAAAAGTTTTATTATATTATAAAATATTTTATTAATTATATAATACTTCCAGTAATAGCCATAAGACTAAGTACTTAATTAAACTAGACTAAGAAAACCAGAGAAACTGCTAGAATATACTATATTTAGATCTATAAGTAGAGTATTTAGTATTAGAAATTTTAAGTAATCTAAATAAAAAAAAAGATTTTTATAAATATTTATAGTATATAAATCTAAGCTACTACTAATAAAACTATACTAACTATATATTATTTATATAAAGAATATAAATAGTATTAAATATATACTTTTTTTACTAGATATCTTTCTAAATATCTTTCTAAGTATTTGTACTACTTAAATCAGACTTAATATACTAACTATTTTTTATTATCTTTACTACAGATTTAAAAGTAGTACTTTTAATATCAATATTTATTTTATTTATATTTATTATATCTGTTTTTACTATGCTTATATTTATTGTATCTATAGTTATTATAAAAGCTGACTTACTAATAAACCTATTATTTATTATTTTTATATTAATTATATTATTAGATAGACTATCTAGTATTAAAAGGCCTTATTTTCTAAATTTATTAATTAATAAACTTTAGTTTTTTATATATTTTGTTTTTAAATATTTATTCATTAAAATATATCTCTGCTGTCTTAGACTTCTCTATAATTAATAAAACTAAAGATATTTTATCTTTTAGTTTTTTTTCTATACTATTTAAAAACAGTATACTAAATACTTTTAAAGTATTTAAACTTTTATTTATTTTTTTATTATCCTCTATCTTAGTACTATAATATAAACTGTTTTATAAAGTCAAGCTAAATAAATAAATTACAGTTAAAATAAGTATCTAAAAATAATTAGATCTTCAGCAGTTACTGTAATTAATAATTTAACTAAGTAAATAGCTAATATTATAAAATATATAGCAGATATTAAATAATATTAATAAAAATAATAATAAATATAATATCAATATAGGTAATAATAAAAATAATAATACTAATAATATTAATTAGATTATTTATAGTTAAGTATTAAAACCAGATAAAATCAGATTTTTCCACCTAGATATAAAAAAAAAGTTAAATTTAAAATAAATAGAAAATACTCTATAGTTTAGTATATTAATATATTTATTAATAGGATTAATAATATTACATACTATTATAAAAAAGCAGCAGTAAAGGCTAATATTTAGAAATACTTATATAAAACTGCCCTTAACTAGTATTTATTTTTACTTTATTAAATATATATATATATATAATTTTCTATTGCTGTTAGGGTTTTTAAAGAATTAAAGCTTTGCTTTAAACTAGATTTTATGTAAACTTTAAATTAATTATAAAATAATAGTTAATACAGCTAGACTAAGATATAAAACAGTAAATCTAGTTGAACTTTTATTTAAAATATTATTTATAACTATTCAATATTTTTAATTACTAAATTATATAATTAAATATTTATAATAAAAAGCTGTTTTTATTTTAATTTTATATCTAATATTAATCAGCCTATATCAGCAACCAATATAGTTAACTTTTTAAAAAAAACTTAATATAAAAATAATATTTTAGCAACATAAATTAGATTTTAAATAAAAGTTTTATAAAAGATGCTAGAGGAATAGTCTTAGTAAAAACAGATAATACTTTAATAATTACTTTAATTTTAATTTTAATTATAGATTTAGTTTTATTGCGGATATAGATGCGGCTGTAGATTTAGATACAACTAAAATATTTAAAATTAAAATAGTAATCAAAATAATAATTTTAACTAAAATAATTTTAATTATATTTATAAAAATAATATTAACTATAATAATAATTATAATAGTAATACTAATAAATATTTTTTAAACTATTAGAATTAGTAAATATAGCAGCTATATCCGGACCAGCTGCTATTAGTAGACTATTTATAAGATAAAATAAATAATAATAATAATAATAAAAAAATAAATAAGTAGTTTTAAAAGTATTATTATTAGTACTAGTAAGCTAACTAACTCACTATCTATTTAAAATAATATATGTACTATTAATATTTAGCAGTATACTAGATATACTGCTATAACTAATTTTATTTTAGTAAAAAATAGTTACAATAAATAATATAAAGCTAATAAAAAATATAATAGATATAATAGATATAATAAATATAATAAATATAATAAATATAATAAATGTAATAAATATAATAAATATAATAAATATAATAAATATAATAAATATAATAAATATAATAAATATAATAAATATAATAAATATAATAAATATAATAAGTAAAATAAATATAAAGCTTATAATAATTATAACAGCTATAATAGCTATAAAATATATAAAAATATTTAGTATAAAGATTATAATTAGTATGATTATACTACTTATAAAAATAAAAATAATGATATATATTTTACTTTTTTCTTTATTAAAAAATAATTATAATATATAATATGTGTTTTATAATTTTTATATTATAAAACCAGTTGTATAAGCATATATTATATAGTATAGAAATATATATAGTAAAATTTCATTTTTAAATATGGGTACTAATACTTAAACTATAATAAACTATAAACTAAATTTCTAATATGTTTTTATCTTACAGATTATACCTTTAATATTCTGTTTTAAAGACTTCTGTATCTTGTATTATAAAACCTAATATTAAAAAAGAACTAAAGATATTTTATCTAAAGATAATATATTTTTATCTACTATTTTTATATGTCTAAATTATCTAATATTTTGAATTAAACCTAAAGACATCCTGGTTTTTATTTAATATAAAAGATTCTTAATATTAATATACTGTATATCTGGCGAAGTAGTACTATACTTACTAATATAAATAAAATCAGCAACTTATGTAAAATATATTTTAATATAAAATATGGTTTAATACTAATTAGTAAAGTATTTATATCTAGTATAAAAAATATAATATTTAAACCTATTAATAAATCTATATATATTAATAGTATTAGTGTTAAGGATAAATAGGTTAGTTAGGTATAGAATAGTAGCAGTCTATTTTTAAGACTAATCCTTACTATCCTAAAGGTATAGCAAGATTCTAGGAGTTAAATACTGGAGGGGGTTTTTAAGTTGTTAACATCACAACTTTTCTATTAGGAATATATAGACAAGCTGTTAGTGGTTTACTATACCCTTAGGAATTATCTATAATAATTAAGCCCTTTTTTATATACAGCTGTTCTCAGCAGTATAATAGCAGTATAATAGTACTATTTTAAATAGATAAGCTAATCTGTTTTAGTAAATATAGTAGTAGTAAATAGTACTTTTTTAAAGCTAGTCTTAATTAGATATAGTTATCATAATTTAATACTATTCTACTTCAGAAATATAATAGTGTTTTACACAAAATATTAATATTATAATTATATATTAATAATTATATTAAATAATTTTTTTATTATTTAATTTTATTACTGTTGCGCTTCGCCTATATTTCTACTTTATTTCTATTATCTATTATTTTTAAATCTATTTTATAAATATAAGTATATATATTTTTATATTTTTATATTTTCGAGACACTAATAAATTACTATAGATTTATTAATAAATTAAAATATTTATACTATTAACTTTCTGTTTTTTAGCTGCTTAGCCTTTTTTTTATTCTATATAGTACTTAAAGTACTTGCATATTTTAATTAAGAATTTTAACCCTACTAATAGGAAAAACTTTATATTCTGCTGTATTTTTAATATAGTATTATTAAAAAAGTACCAGTAATATACTGCTAAAAAAATAAACTACAGTTTAGTAAGTTTTTTTTTAAAGCCTATTCTATTTTTTTTATTTCTATACTATTTTAGTATGTAAACTAAATATAGGTTAGATAGTTATAGTAATACTTAAAAATACTACTAATCTTACTATAATTCTAAAATAAGCTGATTTTTTTTAAAATATTAAAAATAACAAAGTTTAGAATTTAATATTATACTATTTAATTACCTATACTACTGCTACCCTAGCTGGTAAATTTACTAATATAAATAAAATATTATATAAAATATTATATTTCTACTGCTATAAAAAAAGCTATAGCTGTAAGTTTTAGTATTAATATAATAAATAAATATTAATAGTTTAATAAAATATATAAATATTTATTATAATTCTATATCTAAATACTATATTTTAATTATTTAGATTAAAAATAATTCTAAGTATTTCTATCTTCTGCCTAATAATACCAGCTATTTACTTTAATTAGTAGTAGTAATTACTTTTTTAAATAATATTATTTAAAAAATTATCTGCCTATATTTAAATAAACAGAAAGTAGAAAAGCCGTTACTACAGATTTTACTAAATAGTTTTTTTATAAAGTTAAATAAAGACCTATAAGGTTAATACTATTTTATTAGTATTTATAGCTTATTTTAATACTTTTATATTTCTATAATATTATTTTACTCTATTAAATATATATAATTTAGATTTTTATTATTATTTTTCCTGTAGTTTTAATATATAGTTATAAATAAAATAAATATATAATATTATTAATTTATATTTTTTTATTATAGTTTATATGCGCGTCGCGGACGCTTTGTAATTATTTTATTATTTTTATTATATATTATTTTTAATTTATATTTTATAAAATGGGCAACTGCACTCTAATTATTAAATTTTTAAATTTTTTATTAAATATTTATTAAATTCTCTGCCGGTAACTATTAGTTGTATTCTAAAAGCTATTTTTATTATTTTACTAAATAAAACTAGTTTTTTTAGTAGTATAGACTGTTTAGTACCTACTCTATCTTCTACTTTTTATTTTTATTTAGATCTAGTATTAGTAAAGTTTCGGGGACATCTCCCCTAGTGTTACGGGACGGATGGATTGTGCTAATCAAAACATGCCTTTAAACAAGAAGAAATAGCTGAGGAGCTATTTCATCTATTTGTACGAAATTCTTTTATGTGTGCGCTAAGCTAGTGCTAGTTTAGTACTTAGTATGCGAGGCCTCAGGTGCCAACTGGTGCCTGAAGCCGAGCTCTATAACAGGGCCTTGGTCCCATAACACCTAGCTTTTTAAAATTTTAATAATAAAATATAAAAAATATTATATAGCTAAATATATTTATTAAACAGATATAGATAAAATACTTATTTTTTTACAGCTTCTAAAATTCTAAAGGGCCCTATAAATTTTAGGATTAATTTTTAAGAAGTTTTTTTAAACTTAATATTTGCTGTAGATAATTTAACTAAATTTTTTATTTAAAAATATAAACTATTTTATTTTTTTATTTAAAAAATAGCATACTATAATAATTATTATAGTAAATTAAATAGCTTTTACTTACTTTTTACTAGTTTTTTTATAGGTCTTTTTATAAAGTCTTTAATCTTTCTAGCCTTTCAGATATTAAAAATACTCCTATTTTTATATAGTTATTTTTAATCTAAAATCTAAATTTAAAAAAATAACCTATTAGTATTTTAAAAGGTGTTATTTTAATAAATATATTTAAATAGCTATTATAAATAAATTTAGCTTTACTAAGCAGATTTATTTTATAGTTCTAATTTTTAGTTATAAAATATTTTAGATAGTATTTAAATACTTAGTTTGCCTATTCTATTTAGCTATTAGTTTAAAAGTAAAATACTATTAATAGTTATTATTTAATTTTAGTTTCATAGTAAGAATTAGATTAGAATTAACTGGTAAAAAGAAAGCCTTTATTTATAATAATACTATTTAAAACTCTATATTTAAATTTAATTTTTTAGTAAAATAGTTCGGCTAGTTTTCCGGCTTAAATTATATATAATACTAAAAGAAACCGGTTTATTTTTATAAACTAGTTAACTATTATTAGAATAAAAACTATTATTAGAATAAAATCTATCTAGTAGTTTTAATAATACAGTTTAAATAATCTTATAATAAAGTCTATAGTAATTTCAGCCTATAGTTTTAATAGGATTAGTAGGCTTTTAAGCCTTTTATATAGTTAATATCTAAATATAGTTTAATATTAGCAGATAGGATATATTACTATATAATTTTCTATATTATTTTAAAAACTAATCCAGTAGAACTTTTTTTTAAAAAAGTTATTTAGTTTTATTTTATTTAAAGTATTCTGCTAATAGATTATTATAATATTACTATAGTAACTTTTAATATAGGCCTTCTTTGCTATTAGTATATAAAATCTACTTTTAAAATATAATAATCTATTAGATATAGTTTTCTAATTTTTAAATAGTTAATTCTTTTTTTTTAAGTCTTAGGATCTTTATTCTAAAAAGCTTTAATTAAGTTTTTTAGATTATTATTATAGTTAGATTTATAAATCTTTTCAGCTTTACTTATCTTTTTTATTATTATAATACTAGTAGTTTACTTATAATTTATTATATAAATTATAATTTAGTTAGCTGATTTTATACCAGCAGTACCTATAAGTCTGCTTAATATTATATAAATATTAGATCTAGATCTTTTTTATAAAGGTATTTTACTATATTTAAATTAGGATTTTTTAATTTTAGATACTACTAAGACTTTAGATACTGCTTAAATAAATACTACCTTATTATAAAATATTTATATAATATTTTTATTATATAAGCCTTTTATTGGTTTAAATAATCTAAATAAAATATCAGTAGGATTACTTTTATCTAATCTATATTTAATTATAAAATTAGAAAAAGCTAAAATTATATACTAATATACTTAGTACCTATTAAATTACAGTTAGTTTATAAAAAACTAAAAATTTATATAATTAAATAGTACTTTAATTAAATATTAAGTTCTATTAAAATATTAGTACTAATATCTAAATAAATAAATAATAGTAAAAAGTTTTTAATCTGGAGTTTTCTAGTTTAGTTCTGTACTAAAGAACTTTTTAAACTAAATAGCTACTATATAGTATTATTCTATTAGTTTAAGTTAGATTAAAATACCTGTTATTTTCTTATTACAGGTATTAGTTTCGATCTAAATAGGCTGTATAAAATTAAAAAAAATAAAAAGAAACAGTTTAAAAAGTATAGATAAGCCGGCAGAATACTAGTTTTTTATTTAGAATTAAATAATATATATTAGGTGTCAAGCTCGCGGCTGTTCTGCCGCCGGGCACCGCCTCCGGCGGTACCCTTAAGCTCCCAGCTCGCCTCTTACAGATAGTTCAATAAATCAAGCTTTATATTAATCATTTACTTATACTTATATATAAAAGATTATAATAATCTAATAGTAGTAGTCTGTTTTATTTAATTTAGTAGTTTTTTTTAAAAAAAAGTAATTTATAGAATATTAACATCAGGCTACTAACAGTTATATATATAAATAAATATATCTCTACTATACTTACAGTAATAAATAAAATAAATAAATATTAGAAATTCTATATAAAAAGTTATTTTACAGCTAATATTCTAAAACTTTTACTAAACAACTAAACAACTAACTGTTTAAAAAACAGACTACTTAGAAGAATATTATTACAGAAAAGAATAAATAAATAATTATCTAAATAAATAACAGCTATTTTTATTTATAATATCTATATATTTAATAAATTGTTATATTAAATTAGAATATTAAATAGTATTATTTTATACTACTGTATTATTACTGTTTGTCTAGAAGTTTAATAAAAATACAGTTTAAAAAGCTATATATATATTAAAAATAAATTTTATTTTTATATTTTAAATTAATTTATTTTATCTACTAAATTGGCCTTTATATAGACTGTTTTTATATATAGCAGTTAAGAAATTTTATAAGTTAATTAAATATTATAATAAGTTATACAAATACTCTCTCTAGCTAGAAAAATAAAAGTTTTTAGCTATCTAATAACTAATAAAACTATTAGATTATATATAATTAAGATCTATATTCTAAATATTAAGCTAAGCAATATTTTTAGTAGATTTTTTAGTATATATAATTAAAGCAGACTTACTACCTAAGATGCTACTCTTATTATTTAAACTATTTTTATTAAAACTAATTTTTTAAATTTTTATTTCTACTCTAATTTTTTTATCCAAGCCAACACCTAAGTAAATATTTAAGTAAGAGTATAAATAAGTACTAAAAACCCTATATATTTTTACTAAACTAGATAGTTTATTTATATAGGTATGCAGGATCTTTTAATACTTATTTATAACAGTAGTAGTAGCAGCTTTTCTAAATATATTAAATAAGTTCTAAAAAAAAAGAAATATTTTTAGAAGAAATATTCTAATTCTTTTAGTTAGAAATAATTTTAAGTAAAAAAAGTAAGAATAATCTGTCTTACTACAGCTATAATTATATTAAGTAGATTTTAGTATATATTTATAAGCATATACAACAGACAGAGATTTAAATATTTATTATTTATATAAATTTTAAAAGTTTAATAAAGAATTATTTAATAGTAGTCAGCAGCCGGCTGCTGATATATTAAATATATATTCTAATATCTATATAAAACTAATTTCCTACTATTTTTTTTAGAATCCTATAATATTTTAAAAAATAGATTTTAATATATTATTTAACTTCCAGTTCAGCCAGCAGTTTTAATACTTAAATAAATACTTAAATAAATACTTAAATAAATACTTAAATAAATATTTAAACTAATCTAAATAAACTAAAAAGTATTTTTAAAAAGCTAATAAATTTAGTATAGCAGTAACTATAGTTTAATAAACTATTATAAGACCCTTTAATACAGGCTCTTCTATAGGTCTAAAAAAATATTAAAATACCCCCTTAAATATTTTTAGAAGAATAATATAAGCAATATTTTATAAAAATATTATAATATATATTTAGATACAGATACTTATTTTATTAAAATCAGTATTTAAATAAACTAAATAAATATATAAATCTATAATTTTAAGTAAATATATTTATATATATCAGCTGAGTATGGCTTTGCTGATAGAATATATATAAACTATTAAATTTTATAAAACTAGAGTTAAATATTATTTTTATTTTAATTAAATTAACTATTTTAACCGCCTCAGCCGCCCCAGCTGCTACTATTAAATTATTTTAACTAATATATAAAATATTTCTATTATAAATATGTTCTATATGATTTAGAGATGTCTAATATAAGTATAAAGCCAAAAGAAATTAGTTTTTTTTACTCTAATATAAAAAATAACTTTTATATAAAGTAATATAATAAGGCTATATAGTATAAAAATATCTATACCTTTGTAGACTTTAAAAATATTATCTATTATAAAAAAAAAGTTGTATATTATAATTTATAGGTATATCTTTAAAAATCTGTACTAAATTAGTATATATTTTTTCCCCTAAAGTTAAGAATCTTTATATAAGTAAGTCTATATATACAGGCCCTTTTTAGCCTTTAAAAAGTATTTTCCCCAGATTCTAGTTAAGTACAGAGTTGTCTGCTAACTAATACTATATATACTATAAAAGATATTTAAATGGGTTATTCTATTTAGATATTTATTTAAAATATAATAATAGACTGTAAAGCAGTATATATAATAAATATATATAACTAGTTAAATATAATTTAGATTTAACTATATTTAGAATTTATTGCCTATATTTATCGCCTGAATAGAAAAACAACTAAAAGCAACTTTCTAGCTAAACTAGATTTTATAATATTTATATAATAATATCTTATAAATATATATAAAAAAATAAATATATAAACTGTTATTAGAACAACCACAACCGCAGAGGTAAATTTTTTTATTAGAATAATAAAACCTAAAAATACTAAGTCTTTAAATATAAATTATTTTAAGCCTGTAAAGACTACTACTTCTATAAAAAAACTACCGGAAGAAGAATGATAAATATAAGAAATAAAAAAATACTAACTAATATAATAGATATTAAAATTTACAGTAGATTATTTTTTATTCAGACCAGTTATTACTTGCTGATAGATTTTAGAATAATATATCTAAAGAAAATAAGCTAAAGTAATTATAGAATTAATATAAGAATAACTGCTAAATAAATTAAGTATATTTCTATTACTATAAAAGTAATAGTAAAAATAAAAAGAAGTATAATAGTTATTACTAATATAATAAATATATATATATTATACTTTCTAGTTCTACCAAATCTAAAAAAATAGTTTAAATAATAAGAATACAGATTATATTAATAAAAATAATAAAAATAACTATAAAAATAAAAATAATAAAAAAGGGTGCTATAGTACAGAAAATAATAATAATAATAATGAAAATAATAATAACAATAGTATATATATTATATCTATTAATATTGATAAAGTTGTTGCTATATATAATTTTTACTATATAATATTTAAATCTAAAAACCAACTGTATAAATATATTTTTTATATAGTTAAAAATAAAGTTAAGGATAGGATTCTTACTTCTAAAGCCAATCAGATTATAATAATAGTATTAGATTAATATAATAATAAGGCTATACTATACTATTTAAAAATATAGTATACAGCAACTACTATAGTAGGATTTAATATAATAACTAAATATAAATAAATATATCTAAATATAAAATATAGTATAATTATTATTTACAAAGATTTTACAGCAAAAATCAAAAATATTATATATAAAAAAAGTTGGTTGAAATATTTATATATCTAAAATAGAATTAAAGCATCTTACTACTATATATATAAAAATAAATATATACTTTTTTTAACTAATTCTAAACGCATATTTAAATAATAGTTTAAATAATTTAAACAAACTGTTGTTTGTATATATTATAATTCAACTACTAATTATAAAAGGCAAAAAATCTAAGCCAGATCTTTTAATTAGTATAGATGTGATTAGTAGAGAGAATATAGTACTATATTACAGCAAATAAATTATATATATAAAAAGTTGCAATAACTTTTTTATTTGAATCCCGATATAGTATAAATAAGTCTATATTAATACTTTAGTTTATATTTAGAAATATATAGTTATATTTATATATACATCAGCCAATCTACCAATCAAGGTTAAGATAAAACTGGCAGAAGATTTAACTATATTATTACTATAAGTATATAAATAGACAGAAAACTAATTTTATAATTTTAAAAACTGCAGCCTATACAGCCTAAACTATAATTAGTATTATTATTTATCTTATCTATTAAAAATTAATATATATAGGGTATATATTAATAACCAGCTTAATAATATATATTATTTAGTATAAGTAGTTTAAAGGGACCTATTAATAGCTCCTACTCATAAAAATAGAAATAAGATAATAATACTTAATAATAGTATTACTATATATAAAGATAAGCAAACAGTTAAATAACTAAAAAAAGTTGTTACTAAATATAATATATAGATAAATCCTAATAGTTTAAATATTAGTATTATTAATATGCTGGAAGAACAGTAGATAGAAATTCTACTATGTTGGAGCCTTTACGCGATATGATATCTTATGATCTTGATTATTGTTTTTCTCAAGTTAAGAGTAGCTAGTATATATTAAAGAGTGCCTGGAGGCGGACTGTTATAATAAAACTACCTATACCGGGTGTAATATTACTGTTTTTAATTCTTATTTGGCCTTAAATATCAGGCTGTAGGTATGCTGTTCTAAATATTACTAGATATACTGTTTTAGACATCATAATCAGTATTTTAAAATATATCTAATTTAAATAAATTAATAGTTCTAAAGTTATAAAAGTCAGTTGGGTTTATCTGAGATATAGGCGTTTGGGTTATTACAGATATTAGTATAGATACTATAATAAAAGAATTAATTAAAAGGTTAAAAAGATTAATATAACTAGTAACAGCTTTTATATAGAAGTCTTACAGACTTATATACCTATTAAATAAATTTAAAGTAATAGAAGTAGTATATATAGATAGAGTTTTAACTATAAATACAGTAAATAATAATAGCTGGTATTATTAAAACAGTAAGTAAGTTAAACATTATTAAAATAACAGTTATATTTAATTAAATATATTCTATATCTTTATAATATTCTTTTAAAAACTAAAAATACTTATATTTTTTATATCTGCTGTATTTATATTTTTTACATTTATTATTCTTATTTTTATACTTTTTTTTAATTCTAAAAAAAAGCTAGATATATAAAAACTAAATAGTATAAAAGTAGCAGACCTACAGACTAATAGTAGTAGTATAGTAGTATTTATAGTAGATAATAGTATAGTAGTAGTAGTAGACTTTAAAAATAAAATATCTATAGTAGTATTAAATATTATATCTAAAAATAAAATATTAATAGATATTATATTTAGAGGTAGTATAGTAGTATTATCTGTAGTAGTAGTAGCTGTAAAAAATAGTATAATAATAATTAATATTTTATTTATTAAATTAATCTAATATATTTTTAAGTACTCTTTTTCTTATCTTATAATTTTATCTGCTTGTTCTTTTAGTAACTATTTTATAGAGTATTTATATACTTTAAAAACTCTTCTATCTATTATTATTACAGTACTGTAAAAAAATTATTATATATATCCGGATTTATAAATAGATTAGTATATAGTATTTATTAAACTACTTTTAATATATTTTTATTAAAAAGATTTTTTATTAATTTTATAGTGGGCTTGAAAATAGCTGCTGTTATATAACAGTTATCTTTATTTTATTCTACTTTTTAGACAGTCTTTTTTAATACAGTTTTTTTAGTTTTTTTTACTATAATTTATTTTATAAGCTCCTTTAAAATACAGTTAGTAAAAAGTTTGGAATAGTTAAATAAAAATATAAAGGCTTAAAAGAAACTTAATAAATACTAAAAACTTTTTTAGTAATACTTTTTATTTATTATTTTTTTATCAATTTATCCCGCCAGTCGGTATTATTAGTATTAATATTTTTATTTTTATTATTAGACTTTTTTTAAGATCTGTTATCTGTTTGGATTGTTTAAATTCTAATAAAAAACAACTCTATATTTAACTTAGCAGAGAATTTTATTTTATATATTTTGTTTTTATTTTTTATAATTTAAAATAACAGTAAGTACCTTTATAATAGTTCAGTTTTTTTAGTATAAAATAAATACTTTACTGCTCTGTATAACTAACTTAAAGATAGAGATTTTAATAAATAGAATTTTAACAACTTTAATAAACTTATTAGTAGTTGTAATATCTTTAGATTAAATATCTTTAGATTAAATATCTTTAGACTAAGTATTTTTTAACTAAGTATTTTTTAACTAAGTATCTTTTAACTAAGTATCTTTCAACTAAGTATCTTTCAACTAAGTAGATATAGTATTTTTTAGCTGGGTAGACGTAGTATCTTTTAGCTTGGTAGATATAATATCTTTCAGCTTAGGGGTGGGAGTAGGGATCAGAAAAGTAGTTAAAAAATAAATAAAAAAAGTAGTAGAAATTATTTTTTTTCTTTTAAAAGTAGGTATAGTATCTAGTATAGCTGTTTATTTATTTAAAAATATTACTTTTATCTGCGGGCTGCTGGATATAAAGATGCAATTTTATATTTTATTAGAGTTTAAATCTTTAGCTATAACAAATTCTAAAAAAAGGATTTTATTTAGCAGTTTCTAAAGTATTATAACTTTAGCTTTTTTATTATAGTAGAGTATGCGGTCTTTTTTACAGCCTACTTATACTAATATAAAAAAATTCTACTTTAAAATAATATATAAAGTATATAAAATAATATCTAAGATAATATTAGATTTATTAATTATAAAAATATATACAGTTACTATATTTATTTTAACTATAATTATAGTTATCTAATTAGCAGTATTTATAAAATATTATATATTAAATAAATAAAGTTTATATAGCACACCAGACTGCCCATACAGAATATAAATACAGTAATAAATAGGAAAAGAAAATTTTTATATATATAAAAAATAAAGGTATTACCAGCTGGAATATATAATTAATATAGATTTTCTTATTTATTAAAGTTAGTAGAATAGTAGAGATTTTACTTTACTGTTAATAACTTATAAATAGCTAAAAGAATCTAAATATTACTAAAATAAATACTATATAGAAACTACTAATATTATTCTGGTTTTACTGCTTAAGATGTAATTACAGTAGGCCAGTTTTTTTACAGTAGATTAAAATTAAAGTTTTTATTATTTAAAAATTAAATAGTAAAAGCTTTACATTTAATAAAAGCTTTTTTGCAGGGCGTTATATATTTAAAACAGTTAAAAAAAACTATTAATATAAATATTAAATACTTTTAAATAGAATATGGATGGAAGAGGTTTATAAGATATAGTGTAATTTAAATAAAATAAAATAATAATTAAAAGTAATTAAAAAAGTAAAAATTAAAAATATAAAAGTAGTATAAAAAAAGCTAGGATTAGAAAAGTATAAGTAAATACTAAAAGGTTAAAAATAAAAGATAAAAAGGTATAAAATAAAACAAAGTATTATAAAAAGATTTTAAAATTATAAAAAAGATTCTTTATATTAAGGTGTTTTTTATTAATTTATTTATTATATTTTAGTCTATAGCTAGTATATTATATTAAATATTTAATTAATTATATACTGTTTTTATATACGCGGCCGCGTATAAATCTAAAAATAAAAATATAATTAATTTTATACTTTTTATCTGTATCTAATTAGATATTTTTTTTAATTAAAAATAATTTAGTATACTGGTAGTTATACAGATCAGCTTTATTTAGTATTAATTCCAGTTAAGTAATTAATACTATAAAATAAATAAACTAAAAAACTAAAAGCTCCAGACAGTAGGCTAAGCAACTAATTCTTTTAAATATAGTTAAAAAACTAATATATTAATAATTTAACTTATTCTTTAGTATTTTTATACAGCTTATTAGAATTGTATATTTTTTATAAAGCCGGAGGTAGACCTTATTTTTCTTATTAAATTATATTAGCTTATGATTTTAATTATAGATTTTTTTATATTAACTGCAGCAAAGTTATATACTTTTATAGTATTAAAATAAATTAAAAAGTCTTATTTTTATAGTAGTTATCTTATAAGATTCTATAGGTTTAGAAGCTTTAGTCTAAATATAAGCTTATAAAAAATATTTTAGTAGCTGTACTAAATAAGCTGTTTATTATACTAATAAGTAAAAAAAATAGTTAACCCAGTTAGTATATAAATATAGTATATATATATAATAAAGTATTACTTTAATTATCTGATTTATATACTTTATTTAATTATCTATTTAAAAATACTATACAGTTAAGTATAACTAAAAAATATTAAGTTTCTAAAAAATACCTTTTTAAAATATACTTATAAAACAGGTATTTTAGTCTGAGATAAAAACTTAGGGTATTTTTTAATTATATTTTTATAGATAAAATATTAGATACTCTGCCTATTACTCTGCTAACTATTTAATATTACTAAAAACTAAACTAATATATTTTATAAACTTATTAATAAAAACTATTAATTAGTTATACTTATCTATATTTTCTATATTAGTTGTTTTTTTAATTAAAATATTTTAAACAGGCGGTAAACTAATAATAAAATTTATTATTATAGTATAAAAAATAGTAGAAAAAACAAGTAGCTAAAGATCTCTATAAGATTTATATTAGTATACTTTATTTATTAGATAAAAAAATAGTATTTAATATATTACTAGTGTAGATGTCTTTTAAATATATAACTAGTCTATTTATTATTTAAAAATATTTATTAAGACCTTAGTAGCTGCAGTTATTATAAATTATAATAAAAATATTCTTAACTATTAGTCTTAGTATATAGATCTATTTATTTTTAATAATAATTATATTCTGTCTTTCAGCTTAAGATTTAGTAATATATCTAAGTATATAAAAAATACTATTTTTAAAGATATACAGCAGCTCTGTATTAGAATTATTTTATAAGATTTAGATAATATAAAAAATACAGTAGTTGTTAGAATATTCTTAATACAGTTTGGCTTTAAATTTCTTTGATATTTTAAAATTTAATATTTTAAAGAAGGTGGTCTTATAGATATAAATTAGAATATAATTCTAAAATAGTATATCTAAAGGTAATTCTACTGTATTAATTATAATATAATCTAAATTAATTAGCTTATTAAGATTAAAAAAGGTATAGAATATATTTTTTAATAATAGGCAGCTTAAAGTACCAGCTAGATTGTTTATCTTACCTATATAATAATATATTACTAAATAGTATTACTAAATAAATTAGAAAGTATATACTAAATATATGTTACGGGACGGATAGATTGTGCTAATCAAAACATGCCTTAAAACAAGAAGAAATAGCTGAGGAGCTATTTCATCTGTTTGTATAAAATTCTTTTATATATATATTAAGCTAGTACTAGTTTAGTACTTTAATATATAAAATCTTAGATACCAACTAGTATCTAAAGCCAAGCTTTATAATAGGATCTTAGTCCTATAATAGAAGTCTTCTTTTTTTTTAGTATCTTCTACAGCTTCTATTTGTATAAACAGCTGTTTAAAATTTAAAATAATAGTTCTATACTTCGGCCTTTTTTAGATAATATTATAGCTGGTTAGTAGGCAGTATATATATAAATAAAATCTATATTATTTATTACAGCTTTTTTTCTATATAAATCTTTTTTATTTAGTAAATATAATAATTCTTTAATAAATAAAGTCTTTTTTTTCTATATATTCTTTTTTTATCCAGTAAATAAAATCTTTTTTATACTATTTATACAACCAGTTTTAAAAGTATGGTTAGGCTTAGCTACTAGTATTATATAAAGTATATAAAATATTATATAAAAAGGCTACTCCCCCCCTTTTTAGCTTTTTTTTTTTTTATATATCTCTTTCTTATTTTTTTTATTACTAATCTATTTTTTTTTTATTTATATAATTTCTATTATTTCTTCTGCTTATTAATATTATACTTTTTTCTTCTAATACTGGGGCTGGTAAGCCTAATTATCCGGATAATATATTAGTTTTTATTTATTATAATCTTTTTTAAATTTTTTCTATTTTTACTAACTGTAATTTATTTTTTTTATTTATATAATATACAACTACTTATAATTCCTATATTAGTAATATAAAGTACTAGATTACTATATAATTAATAATATATAATAATAAAATCTTACTTTAACTCTGCTATACTTTAAATTAGTAGTATATTTAATATTTCTTTTACTATAAATTTAAAATAAAAGTTAGTACTTTTACTGTGGCTTAGATAAAAAAATCTAATAGTATTTTTATATAAAATATTAATAAAGTTAGATATATATTAGATACTTTTTTTATATTAACAGCCTTTTAATTATATCTTATAATTTAGTAATACTATATTATTATAAATATAATAATTAGATAAAGTTCCAGCAGACTATAGCTGTTTAAATAGTAGAGTAAAATTTATATAAACTATAAATTTAAAAATTATAGTATATATTATAGCTATTATAATCTAAATAAGTCTAAATATAAGCCTACAGTAATTACTGCTTTTTTTTAAAATATTATTAAAAAATTAGTAGATTAAATTAGTATATAAGCTAAATTTAGTATAGTAGTATTTAATTTTTTTATTAGATTAAGTACAGCTCTCTTTAATTAGTTTTAAAAAATTAAAAAAAGGCTTTTCTTTTCTTTTTTTTTTATTTTTTTTTTTTTATTTTAGATTCGTACGAACCAGAGCTGAGGGGGAAGAGTATTAGTATTAGTTTTTTTTTATTTTAGTTTTTATTTATTTAATAGTTAGTTAGGGTTTGGCTGGGGCTGTAGCTGCTATTATACAGCTGTTTTTATATTATTAAATATTAAAACTGGTTTTTAGATTAGTTTTATATAGTTTTTTTATTTAATAAAATACTATAATTAGCTCTTCCAGCCTTTTATTATATACTATTTATTAAAAAATTTTTTAACTTTATATTTTTTTTTACTATTAACTATTATAGGCGGTGGTTGTAAGTCTTTTTTATTTTATAATAATAATATATTATTAGCTGTTAGATAAAGTAGATTAATATAAAATATAGAATAAATATTTTTTAATATATTAAATTATACAGTATATAATCTTATTTTTTTTAAAATAGTATATTTTATATTTTTCTAATCTAGCTTTTTACTAGGGCGATTTATACAGATATTTTATAAATTTAATTATATCTAATTACTTTTTTAGTATAACAGGGCAGCTTATTAGAATTAATTAATCTGTTTTTTAATATTTTATTATATATAGACTATAGTACTTTGGGCCTAGTTTAAAGTATTATATATTTTCTATATAATTATTTTTTTTATTAAATAAAACTAAAGGCAGCAACCTCTGGGTCTATACTTTAGACTATTTTTTAACTGTTTAGATTTAACTTATAACTATAGCTTAAAAAAATAGTAAGAATTCTATAGCTGTACTTATATAGCTGTTAATTATTAATTCTATTAAAAATAGTAGATCTATCTAGTTTTTTTAGTTATAGTCTATATAAGCTTTTAGATATATTTTAACAGTATTATTTATATATTTTATTATTTTATCTATTTAAAAATAATAGGCTGTAGACAGTCTTTTAGTAATCTTTAATAAATTATATACTTTTTTTTATATACAACTTATAAACTAGATATTTTAATCTAAGACTATAGTTTTTAAAAAGCTATATTATTTAAAAACTATTTTAACTAGGGCCTTAGCTGTAGCTTTAATAGTAATCTTTTCTATTATATAAAATATTATTTTTTTATTAGTCTATCTGTAATTACTAGAATATTTATATATAATTTACTTTTAGATAAGTTAGTAATAAAATCTATTATTAGTTTTTACTAAGATTAATCTAGTATTAGTAGCAGCTTTAGTAATCTATATTTTAGTTTTTTTTATAGCTTTATATAACTGTAGATATTATAGTTTTAGATATATTTTTATATATCCTAAAATATATTAAACCAGAAGTATATTCTATTAAAAAAAATAGATCTATTTTTAGCTGGAATATTTTATAATAAAAAAATTATAGTTACTTTAAATAAGATCTGTATAAAGTAGTTTATAGTTAGAAACTTACTATTTTTTTTAAAAATATATCTAAGCTCCTTTTATTAAATATTTATTTAAAAAGACTTTTAGTTTTAGTTAGGGTAGAAATTTGTATATTTTTTTTTATATAATCTTTATTAGGTTCTGGTAATCTATATCTACTACTAAAATATAAATCCAGCTATTTTTAGATCTGTTTTCTGGCTTTAATAATTTTATAATAGTCTGCTATATCTATTTTAAAAAGTTTTTATTTAATTTTATACTATATTTTTATAACTGTGCTGGGGCCGTAGTAAGTAAACCAGTTTTAGATTTTAAATTCTTTTTTAATATTCTATTAAAAATCTGTATTATATAAAATAATATTTTAGGATCTTATTTATTAGGTATATTTTATTTTTATTATAAAAAGACATCTGCTTGTTTATTTTTTATTTTTTTTTAATAAACTAGCTTAAAGTTAAATCTGCTTAAGATTAAGCTTTATTATATATATTTCTCTATAAGTTTGTATAACTTAAAAAAATATTTTAAATTCTTATAGTTAGTAACTACTATAAATTTTAATACTAAATATTACTTAGTATTCTAAACTTTTAGATACTATATAACTATTAGTAGTTTTTTATTATAAATCTTATAGTTGTACTCAGCTAGTATATTCTATTTAAAAAAATAAATATAAAAATATAGCTTTTTATTTTTATTTATTTAAAAAAGTATTTTTTTTATATTATAGCCTAAAAAATCTGTTTCTACTAATATTATATATTTAGAATTAAAAAAATAGAGAACAGGCTTAGTTATAAACTTTTTTTTTAATATCTAAAAGCTGGTCTTATACTTTTAGATCTATTAAAAAAACTAATTTTTTTTAGTTAGATTTATAAATAGTTATACAGTAGCTAAAAATCTAGAAATAAATTTACAGTAAAAGTTTATAAATTCTAAAAAGCTTTAAACAGCTTTTACTAATTTAGGATTTTTTTATAAAATAATTATTTTAATTTTTTTAGAATCTATTTTAATATCTTGCCCTGTACGTACAACAAATCTAAAATAAAAAGTTTTTTTTTTTAAACTTATATTTTTTAATATCTAAAAAAAGGCCGGCTTTTTTTAGTTTCTATAATATTTTTTATATATATTTTTAGTGATTTTTAATATTCCTATTTATATAGATTAATATATTATGAATATGGGCTGAATAGAATTTATTAAAGTATTTATATAGTATCCAGTTAATATACTTTTAAAAAATACTTAAAGTATTTACTAGTTTAAAAAATATTACTAGCTATTTATATAGCCTGTACTATATATAAAAGGCTGTTATCTATTCTTAACCCTTTATAATACAGATTTTATAAAAGGCGGATAAAACATCTAGTTTAGTAAACTATTTTATTTTTCTAATTTAGTTTAGGATCTTATAAATTAGGGGAAGTAGGTAGCAGTTTTTTTTTATAATTATATTAAATATTTAGTAATCTATATAAAATTTTAATTCTTTTTCTAGCTTTTATATAAA
>NW_020291417.1:0-35059 GCF_003184745.1 Aspergillus uvarum CBS 121591 | reverse complement strand
AGAGGGGAGGGGAGGCAACAGAGAGAGACAGACAAAAGACAGTAACTTACTGTCAGTCAGTCAGCCAACTTGGGGGAAGGAATTGTGGGCGGCGCACCCCGGGCAGGTGCTGGAAAGACATTCATTACCTTAATTGTTATTGTGGAAAGACCGGTAAAACCGGTGATTGTCTTCGCCCCGGAGCGGACTCTGGCGCGCTGGGTGGGCGGTACCGATGATTACAGATGGCCGAAGCACAAAGGCGCGGTGAATACCGTATTTATGGTTTTACTGGAACGTTACGGATGGTTCTGGTCCGGTTGTCGGTCTGGAAGGCCCAGGTACGGTTCGTTGAATTGCGACAAGCCTAACTACATTACAGCAGTCTACGAGTAACTAGTAGTTAACTCGTAGGTAGTCGGTCCATGTTGCCTCCACCATGTCCGAGCCCTCGTTTGGGGTTTTGTTTGACTGTGGCCAGGTCCCAGGTCCATATGTCATGTACGCCCCTTTGCTCTCCATGTCTCATGTATATGGACTGGGACTTGAGATTGGTTTTGTTTCTGGCTTTTTCTTTCTTTTTCTTTTTGGTATTTGTAGAGGGTCTATTGATACTGCCAAGATGCATGAAAGCTTGTAGGGTATGGTTTGAAGTCAAGAATGGGGGGGGGCATTTTTGGCTCTCCTTTCCAGCCCACTGCGCAAGACCTACCTTATTATGAAGGTAAGTGATTATGGTTGGGGATCGGCCTTTGCAACCCTGACCGCAATTAGACCTAGTTCGTCCTTTTGTATCATGAACTTGCTGTTCGAATTTCTACCTCTACGCTAAAGTAAAATTTGGCTTCCACAGTTGCCAAACTAGTGATCTTCCTAAGTTAGACAATCTACTTCGTATCATGGATGATTATTCCTAGTCGCGAGCGACTCCGAGACTCCTTCTCAGGGTTCCACAGCAACCTGGTAACCCAAGGGACCCGAAGACGAACCATGAAATTCCAGACACGAACACACGCGCGCCATCGCACACTGATCCATTATTAATAGATCGGATACCCGCTTCTTTCCCTTCTCAAATAGAGTATGTTGTGGTCGGATGAATGGGGAGGATTTACTAGACTAGAAACCTTCCTCGCTCCTTTGGCACTGTAATTGTTGTATCAGATTTTGCCCGTCAGAGCCCCCTCAGGGAAGGTCCGACATCGACCTCGAATTCGCAGACTAGGGCCCATGGCCCATTTATTCTATTTATTGGCATTCGGCAGGGACTAAGTTGACAACTTCTGAAGAAGAACAACCGCAAGGCGACCAATTCCCATACTTTAAATTTGGATGATCTCATGCCCGCACATCAGTAGTTTTCCCGGTGGCTCATTGTGCGTCATGCTCCGTGTATGGTCTAAAAGTCAGTCCCGTCATTTCGGCACCTGTCTCGCCTATCGTCCAGTCTTTTCCCTCGTGGGTTGCCCAAAATAGTATGAGGAGGATGGATGGAGATATGACAGATCCCCGATCACGGTGAGGTGAGGGCAGACTTTCAGATGGGCTCCAAACTCAGAGGGAAAAATCGGCTTGCGGTCCACCCCTCCGTTGAACGGACCAGAGACTGTTTCGCTTTCAAGTACATCCATATCTACCGATTTGTCGTAAATGTAGTAAACTCCCATCGGAAAAAAGGAACGTGTTCCCTTTGATTTTCCTTCTCAAGTGATATCCCTTCCATCAACGTGCACGGGCGACCTGGCCTCCCCAATAGGCTATGCTATAAGTAACGCTATTACCCTGCAGCAATAATATTTCAACGGTTTTTGGAATCGATCCAATGATCGTCGCGCCATTGAATACGGTACCTGCTACGGATACGTATTTGCCATTTACAATTGAGCTTAGCTTGTAAGCTGCTGTGTGTCCTTCAACAATTTGAGGGAAGGAAGTTCAATGAGCGGTGATTGTTTGTCTACGCACTTTTTTTTTTTTTTTCTTCTTCTTTTCCCTGGACTATTGCTTTCACGCTCCTGCATACAAGCTTTAGATTGGATACCATGAGACGCAGCAGCATACACCCTGCATGGTACATTAGGTTCCCTCGATCCTGGCTGGCTTATTGGAAGGTGTCACTGGCAATTCCAGCAAATTAAAGCCAAACAAAAGGATCAAAGGAAAAAGAGTTGCTCGAGGGGAGGATGCGGGGCAGTCGAAAGCACTGACTCGGCCGGTTACAACTTCCATCTGCATTGGTTGCATGGAGGGGTTTTTTTTAGCTGTACTTTCAATGGTTTTTATTATCGCTCTTGTTGTCTTGGGTTATTAGCTATGGATGACGATGTCAACTATCTAAAATCTACATCAAAGAGAGAAGGAGAGGTTGGTGCTGGTGCTGGTGCTGTAAAGGGAGGAAGGAGTCGCGAGCATGCCCTAAAGAAGTGGACAACTGATGTACCGTACCTGTCCGCTGCACCCAAACCATGAATGAACCATGGGAGTCGATCCAAGCGTCCTGTTGCTCGGACAATGTGGAATGCGGTGAAATGGCCACTACGTGAGGTAGTCCTGCACATCAATCATGGGGTGAAGCGGCTTCAGAAATCATACACGGTGGCGATTGGATCTGGAGGCGACAACGCAGCAGCCATCTGTGGGAAAGATGCGAATCCCTTGAGCAGTTGAGATCCTGTCGTTGATGTCGATGATGCTTGGACGTTTTGGGGGGGGAAGCAGGAAGATACCTGCACGTGATTCCATGATCTGGGGATGCGCGGAAGAACGAAGATTACCTACTTACTGAGTAGTACTGTACTGTACCTTGATTTCCAAACGGCATCACATCAGGATCAATTCGAGTGGTAGCACTCATTATACTACAGTACAGTTCATTATGTACATTCATTCGCTTCCAGCTTCCCTTCCGAAGCCGCTCTTGCTCTACCGTGAAGAAGGGGGAAGGGGGAAGGGAGAAGAGCACCTGGCCAACTTCCACTTCCATCGACACATTACCGTATGGTAAGACAGATGCTCATACGGCGACTAACAATACCCACCCGTATTTGAACGCATCTCCAACTACCAGCGGCCAGGTTCGACCTCCTTCCCTCACCACGGTGCAAAAACCATCGATACTAATCAGGAGATACAGTACTCTGTAGTACCAGTGGCTCTCTGTGCTGAGTACGTACTTGAATGGAAATGCTAGAAATGAGCTGTGTTGGCCGTGTAGCCAGCATCATCATCTCCCGGCTTACTTGCACCTCCTTCGTCAGTGGCAACAACAAGCAGGGCATACCAACAGAACAGGGACGAAAGTACGGGGTAAGAGAGTAGATCGCGGCCTCGAGTGCAGTAGGCATACTTCCATCTTGCTTGCTGGGATGATCAGTCGGTCCTTACAGGAGGTTCCGACATGGGTTCGGATCCCTCCATGCAGACCAGCTGGGTTGCTCTTTTCTAGAAGCATCACGAAGCTGGGTTTGGTTGGCCAACGGGTCACCAACACTGTAAGTAGCTGGGACCAAGCGGACGTGAATGGGATGATGGGATGATCTGAGTAGAGTTGGGTTGGGTTGGGTTGTGCTGGTAGTAGCAGGTAACTAAGTTGAAGTACTGTACGTATAGTTAGTAGTTGTATGGATGGAATGGATGAATGGTTGCTGGGCTTGCCGAATTGGCCAGCTTCAGCCATTCCGTCCCGCATCATCTTCTCTTCATTTCCATCCTCCAAGATCAGAACAATCTTGGGCCCCTCAGGCCACCACATCGCAGCCACCAGAATACTCGCTCTAGTTGTTATCATCGTCATCATCATCGATAGAAGTTATTCGAGTGCTTCTATCCGGGTCTTCCCCCTCTTCCGACTCATTTTGCAGTTGCCTGCGTCGTCTCAGAGTGCGACCTCTGCCTGCCTGGTGCTTGACATACACACCAACACCAACCACCACCATCACCAGCAACAACCACAAAAAAAGCCATGGTCTCGATTGTAGACGCCGAGCAGGCAAGAAACTTGTCGCTCTTCCGACCTCTAGGTAAGCAACCAGTCATCATAGCGTCTTCAACCCCGTGCAATCGGTATCCGCCCCAGTTGGTTCCCTTTGCTTTCCCCCAATCGGTGCCCCTCATGCGCCGGCATGGCATGGGCTGCCCCTCATCTCGATCTATACGGCCTTCGCTTCTCCATAGTACCACCTAAACAACACCACTGCCAACCACCTTGGCCGAATTTCGTCTCCTGGTCCCGTTGCCTCCAGTGAAAACATCTTTAAATCACATTCTCTGCTATTTCTATTGTCTTCAATTGTCGCCATGTAGACTGCCCCACTGGCTGCCTCTTGCCGCTGACTTCGCAGAATAGGCTACCAACGCAACTCTTGTGGCTACTGTAAATCTGATGATGGCTGTGAGTCTCTCCACGCTGCCCCACCAGAGATGCCCATCACAGGCATGTCGACGACGGCTTCATGCCATGCCATGCCAGGACTAACGCGCGTCTACTGCAGCTGCCTCCTACTACACTAGCTCGGTCTCTGTGCGACCGGCCCATTATGAGGCCCTTGTCAACCGGGGCTGGAGAAGGTACTGTGTGGTTCATTTGGTGCATGAGAAGTACGATCAACATGGGGACTAACCCAGGCCTAGATCGGGCACGCTGTACTACAAGCAGAACCTGCAGCGGTCATGCTGCCCTCACTATACGATGAGGTCGGTGATCGGTTCTTTTCCCCTGTCTATGTTTCACGAGATTAATCCATCATGGCAGACTGGAGGCATCGGACTTCAAACCTCGTAAGGATCAACGCAAGGCTGTGAACCGCTGGAACAAGTTTGTTCTCGGTCCTGAATACATCCGTCGAGCCGCATATCTCTGTCCCAAGACACGGGAGTGAGTCGATTCAATCTGGGATAGATTTGAGAAGGTGCTGAATGTCCGCATTGTAGGGAAAAGAAGAGCCGCAAGTCCCACTTTGACCTCCCGGGGGCCGTCCACGAAGCCGAGTATAGCAATGTGAAACGGCCCATTGATCCGAAGACGAAGAAGTATCTCGAGCCCGCGCATCGATTCGAGGTCAATCTGGAGGGCGACTCCCTCTCTCAGGCCAAGTCCGTCACTAGCTCCGGTTTCAAATCCAATTTCTGACCTCTCCACCCGCAGATTCGACCTCTTTCGCAAGTATCAGACTACAGTCCACAAGGAAGACGTCTCGAAGTGGCAGACCAAGGACTTCAAGCGCTTCCTTTGCTCGGGTCTGACGCGCTCGCCCGCCGATCCGAAGAAGTCGGACGAGAAGAAGCTCGGGTCGTGGCATCAGTGCTACCGTCTCGATGGCAAGCTCATCGCCGTGGCTGTATTAGATCTGATGCCTAGTGGTGTGAGCTCTGTATACATCTTGTACCGCTTCCTTGCGTGGCCACTTCAATTCGAAGCTGACCTTAGCCAGTTATGACCCAGACTACGAACAATGGGAATTCGGCAAGCTGAGTGCAATGCGGGAGATCGCTTTTGCTGTGGAGGCTCAATATCCGTACTACTACATGGGTAAGTCCATCTATTCTGATCGCGTGCTATTGCTAATATTCTGGTAAGGATACTATATCCATACATGTCAGAAAATGCGCTACAAGGGAACCTTTAAACCCCAGTACATCCTCGGTAAGGGCCCTCTTTGGGCCCCTTCCACGCATCTTCCATAATACTGATTCTGACAGACCCCGAATCCTACGCCTGGGACCCCCTCGACGGCGAACTCGCCCAGAAACTCGACACTCGACCCTACGTCTCCCTTTCCCGAGACCGCCAAGCAGCAACCACCACCACTACTGCTGAGAAGATTCCTGAGTCTGACACCGCTGATGCGGAGATCAACGACGAGGACATGTCACTCTTTGACCTGCACATGCCTGGCGTGTTGACTCTGGACGAAGTGAAGGCGCTAGACCTGGACCACTGGTTGCTTCTAGTGCATGGGTCCTTTGTACATATGATCGTACGTTCTCCCCCTTTGATCGTTCGAGAAAAATGTACTACGTGCATTGTGCACCTGGCTGAAGCGATACTAACAAGGTGTATGACGGTAGGACCTGGTCGGTTGGGAGAGAATGCCAATAGACAACCCCCAGTCGGTGAAGGGGATTGTCGCCGAGTTGGCGGCGGTGCTGGGACCGGAGGTCTTCAAGCAGAGCGCCGTGGTGTTATTTGATTAGACCTCTAAAGTGGGTTGTAGTCAGGACTCAGTGGATATATAGTGGCTTAGTTCTATATAGTTCTATATAGTTATCGAACTAGCTGTTTGAAAGCAGGTGGCGCGTGATACCCGGATGTATCAGACCCTACCTGATCTACCTCCCACGATCTCTCTCTCGCCCATCAGGTCTCAACATTTCAGCATATACAACAACACCTTTATACACTCCATAACAACCGCGCAGCGTAGATGGGGGGGCTCGTACCTCTACTATACTCCCCGATGTAGGGGCCATGGGCTTAGAGCTCGTGCTGTCGGAGTATTAGGTAGGCTGGTAGGTTGGTAGGTAGGGAGGGAGGCAGGTAGGTAGGATAGATAAATGATATCGTATCCCAGGTACCTTCAAACGAGGGAAAGAATCTCTATACTGTGAGTGGTATTGGATATAAGTTCATATCTATACAAAGTATCTATACCCGGGAACGCCAAGGGAGGCATAGAGTGGGGGCTAGATCGGGGGGGTATAGAACGCGTGACGGAAGGCTCAGCTCGCTCGGCTCAGCTCGTCCGCCTAAAGCTTAGAGTGGGTAGACACCGATCTCTAGCTCTAGAGGGTCAAGCACAAACAAGCACGGGCACACCACTGGGGCTCATGGATCTACCCATACCCAGATGCACCCTGCAAGCCAACCAGCATGTATGCATTATGTACCGAGAACAAAGAAGAGGTATATAAGCAAGCAAGCAGCTGAATGCACTAGCACATCCCTATGTATTCACAGCGAAAGAAGTGAAGAAAAGGAGAGAGACAGAGTTAATGCACGCCTGGATGATGGGAGATTTGTACCGGAAAGAAGCAAAAGAAAACCAGATCACAAACACGAAAAGAAAAGAAAAGAAAAACGAGGCACGCCCCGCATTCATAACAACAACAACCACCACCACCTAACCCCAGCTTCCCATTCGCCCTACATGCAACCAACCAGACAAAGAAAGTCAAGGTAAGGTAAGGTAGTCGAACCCACTGCATAACAACAACGGACCGACTACTATACCTCCTACCTATACCCAACCAAAACACAACAAGACCACCCATCCATTCCAATGTTATCTGCATCGAAAAGGAAAATCCTTACCGGAGGACTGGTTGGAAATGAATCGAAAATTCATAAAGCAATGAAAGATAGCACCATTTCCCCGTTTGTCTATCTCTTGAGAAACGATTTCTTTTTCCCCCACACCCTTCATTGCCTCAACCGCCCTTGGATTCGCCCCGATCAATCGATCATCGATCATCGACCAACAAACAATCAAGATCAAAGAAGCCACTCGAAGACGAGATGAAACATGAAGAGAAGGAAAGAAAACGAAAGTCGAGAGATGACAACTTGAAAAGAACGCCAGCCAGTAAGAAACCAGATCTATGGACGCCAACGGGTCAGTACACTCCATAGATAAAATAAAGCAGAACCGTGATGTCGTGAGACTCAACCATGTACCCAGAGAAAGAAGATACTAAGAACCATGACCATGACCATGACCACAACCCGATGATGAACGATCCTGTAGATGTAAACGCCCCACCATGTGCAGAGCAAGGCAGACAATGCTAACCGGCAGGAACCAGATGCGACGCCGAGTATTCCGATAGATGCGCCGGATGGAGACAGAGATGACGATGACGATGCCGATGACGATGATGGAAAGAACACGCAGTGACGAGATGATGACAGCTAAAAACGCCTGGCCATGCTACGCAGTCAAGCACAAGTCTCGATCGAACCTGTCTGTCAACTTAATCACCACCCTCATCAATAGTCTGCGCTTCACCATCGTCGCCTTCGGATCCATCTGCTAGCATCGCGGTGGTCGGGATTCGTCGCCCAGCGCCGAAGACAAACTCCATGAACCGTGCCTTCTGTTTGTCCCGAACGCCCCGAAGGTATTCGTAGCTGCCGTCGATGCCCCGGATCTGACCCTCGATCACGGCTCCGATCGGCCCGAGCATGCGTCCATGGCTGTGACTATTGCTAGCCTCGACACCCCCCGCGAACCGGACCGAATCGTTGCGCCGTACCAACGGACTAACCAACTTGCGACGCAAGGTTTCCAAGTTTACCTTCAGCGTGAGGAGGCGTCCGCGGTGATCCATCAAGAGGTGCTTGTTAGTGACAGTCCGACTACGGACGCTGGCAAGAAGCCGCTTATTCTTTTCATACTTGCGAACGATGGAGGCATCCGGTCCGAGAACGCGGGTCCATAGGGAACTCAGCATCTCGCCCTCCTCCCGTTCTTGCGCATCTGACTCACGAACGACGGTCCGCTGCAGGTTCAGGAACTGGCGATCGATAGACTCAAAAAGCCCAAAGAGCGCAGTAGAATGGTGCAGCTCGGTGTTGATACATTCCTCAAGCACACCTAAGAATTCAGTAAAAGTACGGGTGAGCGTTGCGCGCGTACGTTGCGCCGAGGTTTGTCCAAGGACCGCCGTCACGACTTGACCGAATGTGGTGGGTGTAGTCGCCAGCTCACCGCCTGGAGGGGCATCATGGGGGTCAACCGGCCGTTCCATGGTACCCAGTCGCGCAAGGATCTCATGCAGATTATCGAACATGAGCGTCGGAAACGAGCTCGGCGGTTGGGCATTGATCGCTTCCAGTTCGCGTTTGGCCCAATCCATGACGATCAGGATCGAGTCAAAGTCGGCATCGACGTTGGCGAAGAAGCGAGTCAGCTCCAATGACAATGACTTGAGGGATTCGGACAGCTCATCCAGCTGGCGCACGATGATAGGCGCGCTGGTCATGTTGGTGCCACGAACAGATTCGCTCAGGTCCCAGACCGCCACACCGGTTTCCTGCAGTGCCTCGATCTGCTGCGCGCCATGTTCCGAATAATAGATCAGGGGCTCAAAGGAGCGCGCAAACCCGGACAGCTTGACTAAGTCAGGGATTGGCTGAGGATAGTTCGGGAGAAACAATGTGCGCATCAATCCTATGGACAAAAAGGCGACAACTATGGAGACGAGGGTATTTGTCCGAGTGCTGGTGATTTTATCCAGCTTCTCACGCAGGTACCTAAACATGCCCGCCAATGGTTCACGATGCTGGACTTCGGCGCGTACTGCGAATCGGATATCTTCATGCAGAAAAGGCACAGGTCAGTATCCTATATCAGCTCGCTGGATAGAGTTGAGCTCCAAAGTGATACCTACAATTACTAAGATCCTGCTCGGGTGCAAATTCCAACTCGGTGTCCTGGCCAGCTTGCCCGCCAGCCGGAGCTCTGCTTGGCGAACGTGTCTGGGTCCTCTCGGGACTCTGTAGCGACATGGCCGTTGGCGCGCATGCAGTGGTCTCAGTCATAGCCGAGGACTGCTTGCGATCCTTTGACACAGGGGCCTCGACCGCATCCTCGTACTGTGGGCTGCCCTCTCGCGATTGCGACGGACTCACCCCCACTGTCGGCTTAAGGACGGGGCGCTCTTTTTCTGGACTGCGAGAATACGCTTCGTGGCGATACCAACCACTTCCTGGATTGTAATCGTGTCTGCGAAATCCGGGTGGTGACCAGCGCTCCATGTTGGGATTGGGGTCTTCATCGTCTGGGTCCGATTCCTCCTCGCGGAATCCGGAATGCTGCGATGGAAGACTAAAGAGAGGTGAACGCTGCGTGTTACTGCTGCTTTCAAAGTCCTCGAGCGACGCATCCAAGGACGGATGGTCGTCGAAGTTGTTATCGAGTTCGTCTAACATCTGGGACGGTGTTTCACAACGAATAGCCACCAGCGCCAAGGATCCTCTTGATCGCGCCAACGATCTGGACGACACCTCGCACTGCGCGGACGAGGATACTGCGCGAATGGTGGAGACGGTCAAGAAGACTTGATCAGATGGTTAGTCGCAAGCGCGCTTAGATACGATCTGAGCTGTGTTCTAGGCGCGGATGGATGGGGAAGGCGGGGGGAGGCATGAAATGTGAGAGCGAGATGAGGAGGTGAGAAGGTGAGAGGGAGGAAGAGAGGGGAGAGAGGAGAAGTCTACCCAGAGTTTATAAAATGAGATGAAGGTGAGGCCAGGGAATGGAATGCGATCAGAGAGTTAGAAACGGGGACCGCGAGTGAATGTAAGTAATTAGCCTGGGTGCCTGAGGACCACTAGGGCGGCCTGATGGATTCACTGGATTCACCAGGGAAGACGGGTGAGCGATCGCACGCGCGCAAGACCTCACAGAGGATCAAGTACAGATTATAGAGGATAGACGGTAAGTGTGTGCGCGTGTGCGTAAATAGGCCAACCAGTCAGTCAGTGTTAGAAACGGTTATGGGATGCGACAAGTCACAGCGGGTTCTCCGCAATACACCAGCAAAAGCAACTGTGAGAGGTGCTTGCATGAACCACCACTATAGACACAGAGCCACAGACACAGGCACCGCAAGAGAGGGTGCCACCTGTGTGAGACAGGGAGAGGAGCTATGGAGGGATGCGGTTAGTGGAGGGCAGATAAGATAGTCAAGTCAATACACGATCTGAATAGACTATATAGATAGATAAGATGAGATGGATGTGTCGAGGGCAAGCAAGTATTCCGGTTCTTCGAAGTAGGTGCAGTATAAGATTGCGATGGAAGTATAGTAGTATCAATGCGATTCACACACGGGTTTTCGAGGCAAGTAAGTAAAGTAACCTGTTTCTTTTCCAGGTACAAGTAGATGATACGCGCCCCTCGCATGTCTCGCTGGTCGGAGGGGGGGGTTCGGAATCCGTATTTAAACAACGGAGGGGAGGGGGGTGGCTGGACCAATCGTGGTGGGCCAGCCCCGGGTCATGTGCGATGGGCTAAAACCGACTATCTTTGGAGAGGGAAGTCGATAGGAGCTTGCAAGATGTCCTTTCTCTTTGGATTGCCGGTCGAAACCGATGGTGGGGGGAAAAGCCCCAGGGAGTGGGCACAGTTGTTGCGTTATGGAGCGCATCTCAAGAACCCGTTGTTCCCTTCCATCGCATAAAGGGCAGACAACGTGCGGACATATCAATGCGATAACAAAGAAGGGCGGAAGGACCTGAACCAAGAATACATCCCTATCGATTGTGAACGGGGGGGTTTATCGATAGCGATAGTCAGCGAAGAAACCCAAGTGGGGAGGGGCAAAGGGGACGCTGTGGCTGAAGTGCTGCAGTGAGAGGAGGGGGAGAAAGAAGCCTGATACTCCCGATGTACAGTACGGATGAACTCTCAGCAGCTTCGACACGTCCGGTCGTGCTTACTGCCACGCCATCGTGCCCGGGCACATCTTCCGATTCGCGTCATTCGCGATCCTCCCTGGGTTCAGATCAGTGGTACATACCGTACTCCGTACTGTACTGTATATCAGTCCCCAGATTATCTCACATCTCGATCAGAAGATAATCCCACGATTTCAGGGCCGCCCGAAGTATCCGAACGGGGGGAGGCAGCACTCGCATTCCTGGCTTGCCTGCACTTGAATGTGCAAAGATAGAGTGTTTTGTCTGAGGAAGTGCACCAACTAAGCACCAAGTTAGCCCAGGCTGTAGCAGGCTGTAGCAGGCCGTAGCAGGACAACTGGTCCAATCATGTGGCCGAAATGCTTCTCCAACGATGCAAGGATCATCCGCCAGATTGCCGTTGCAGTCGAGACTTGTCCCAGCGGCCATCGATGATTGATGGATTCATGTTCTCTGCTCAGTGCTCACCCACCCTTCTCTCTCGGCCAGCAACGGCGGGAAAATCAGGGAACCTTGAAGGTTGCCCGACCGCCAACCCATCGGCACACGTGATCCTGGTCATCCTGAAACGCCAGACTCGGCCAACGCATCAATTTACTGCAACTGGAAAAAGCACAGACACACCTAGGGGTCACTTTCGGCGCGCATGGCGTCATGAGAGGAGATCTTTTTTCATTATAGTCTCACAGAAAAAAAAATATTGATACCATCATACACAGAGCAGGGCATTCATCGGTCACAAAAAAAATGAACAAAACGTCAATCGGGAATATGTGTAGTAGACAGCGGTCGCGAAGGAGGCAAAAGGCTCTATAGCATCCTCTTTTTTCTTCCATCGCATGAAGATTCCAAAGTCTATCGCATGTAAACAGAGGGTAATGTTACATGACCCGACCAAGCCGCAGAGACGGCCGAGTGACCGGCTGTTTCCAGCACGCAGAGTCGAGGCAAACCCGTACGTCCCGGTCGGGGTCTAGAAGGTTTCACATAAGTGAAAGCATCTAAGCGGTGGCCTCCTTGAGGTAACTGTAGGAAACATATCCGTTAGCTGACTGCGCCTGAACCGATTTCAGGTATGAACGTACGTGATGAGGTCGTTGCGCTCCTTGGCCTTCTTGAGACCACCGAAGGCCATCTTGGTACCGGGGATGTACTTCTTGGGGTTCTCGAGGTAGGGGTACTGGAAAGAAGCATGTCAGTCAAGTTGATCACTATCACGATTGGTGCGCGAGTCGCGAGGGTGGGCTTACGAGAGTGCTCTCATCCCAGGTGACGTCGGCCTGCTTGTTGGCGTCGGTGTAGGCGTAGCCGTCGGAGGAACCGGTCTTACGGCCGAAGAGACCGTGGAGGTTGGGGCCGACCTTGTGGGGACCACCGGCCTCGACGGTGTGGCACTGAGCGCAGCGAGTCTGGAAAGTGCAGAGTCAGCAACCTAGTCCAAAACCTTTCGCAAGTCCTTCTTGCGTATGTAGAGAGGCATCAACTCACCTGGAAGAGCTTGGCACCCTTGGCAGAGTCACCTGAAAAACCGGAGATGTTAGCCGCAGTCTGGATGGGCATTTGTGCTGCCGGTAGCTGGGGCTTTTCGCAGGACTCCAAGTCGACCTGGCGCAGGTGGATGGTGGTGAGGAAACAGTAGGTGTCGAAGCTCGTCATGGTACAGCGTCTCTCGCTGGTCATGAAATCTTATGGTCTGGTTCATGGGCTTTGGAATTGCAGTGAAAGATGCCAGGCAGTGGTACATCGTCAAGGCGACAGGACTGACAAAGAACCCATGATCATAACACATCGAGACCAAGATCACCACCATTACCACCACCACCACCACCCAACAACACCTGGCCTATGCATCCGGCAGCCCCGAAGCCATTGTGTTCAAGCCGAGTCTTCGAGGCGACCAGTGCATGATCGGTGACACTGACCACGAGCCGCAACACCGGGGGATCGAGGAAATTCCAAGGGGAATGCTTACCAGGAGCGAAACCAGCGTCCTTGCCCATTTTGAATGTGTGAAGGGGAGATGTGAAGGGTATTAAAAAGAAAGGTAAAGAAGGTAAAGTACAGAGGAATTGGATTGAGCGGAGGTGATTCCGGGGGAAGAAGGGAAAGCAGAAGGGGAGGACAGAAAAACTTGCGATTGCAATTTGTACTTACTGGGAAGAGCGGCCCCAACAGCCCTTTTCCCGTGATCCGGGCTTCCGCCAATCAGCACCGCGATGATTCAGCACAACGGGCGCATCCGGGACCAGATGCCGGTGTGATTTTTTGGTGGAAAAGATGAGATCACCAGGCACAGTTGCCGCGAGGGCTGTTGGTTACCCGCTTAAATTAGAACAGGAGTCCAGAGTCAATGGATTGAACAGAGGTCTATTGATTGCTATGCTGAACACTGTACAAACCTCACTCTCCCTCCCTCTCTAGGTGTTCTCGACCCCTACCCGTGACCTAGGAGGCATGAGGTATGAGGTATGATCTCATTCTACGCTCATTCCTGCTGACTCTGCCAGCCGTGCCTTCGGGATCCCGCAACCAATCGGTTGAATTCGATCGGTGTAGAATCACCAAAGAATGGTTCAGGACGAGACTAAACAACGGAACCTCGAGGGCGAGAGGGGATGATATGAAAATGGTGAAAGCACTACATCATTTTCGCCTTTGCCTTTTTGCCTTTGTCTTCTGTTGGACTGGGACCAGACCAGAGCCCGGGGCACATTCGGGGGTACGGAGCAACATTTGCAAATCCCTCGACGGTCATTCGTCCTCCGAGTCTGACCGACTTGGCGTTGGGGCAATGTTGTTCCGCGCCGCCGCATCGTTCGGAGCAACAATCGCAGCCGGTCAAGTAAACATGCAATGCGCCGGGGGGACGTCCATGCCATTTAATGACCTACGCCGTGCAATGTAGCTGTAGAACACCCACTGCTCTTTTCACTGTCGCAGTGCACTATGCATGACATACTTCTTCCAATAAGGCCCTAACAACCTTCCCCGAACCCAATCCGAACACCAAGCTGTAGTATCGTGATCTCTCAAGCGACGCGACTGGCCACCATCTCACGTGACTCACGTTCCCACACCGCCTGGCATCTCCTCCCCGGCAAGAAAATTGCCCGTATCAGTATCAGGCATACCAATCAACCACCGTACTGCAACTGCATCACAAACCACCCTCTTCCACCCTTCGCCCCCTCTCCCAGGCAAACCAACACCAGCCTCCAAAGATGCAGTCCACAACCACAATCCGAATCCCGCGCTTCCTCCTCCCGCGAGGCATCCCCACCCCTCGAACCCTCCAAGCCCTCACCAGCACCACCAGCCCCCGCACCCCAAGCATAACCCCCCGCCGCTGCGCCTCCAGCAAATCCGGCGCCGCCAGCAAAAACAAAGACAAACCGATCGTCCTCCCGCAACCGGACAAATTCCGGCCGCCGTCGCACCCGCAGCGGCGCGTGGTGCGCACCAGCAACGGCCGCGTCGTGACCGCCGACCCGGTGCACTACGGCCCGCGCCTGACGGAGGCCGAGAAGGAGGCGCAGCGGAAGAAACAGTACCCCAACATGTTCCCGCCGGAGGGGACGGTGGCGCATAAGTTTCTGACGAATCGGGGGATCCATGTTTGGATTGCTATGGTAGGCCTACCCTTTTGCATATTATGCTTCCGGGGTTTGGGAAGATGCGTACTGCACTGTGAAGGAGGAATTCTTTTGGAAGTCTAAGATAACGCGATGCTAACCACCTGCTACTGCAAATAGGGCGTGCTCACTTCCCTGGCTACGTTCACCTTCACCACGAACTTCAAGCGGTCGTCGCCGTTCGCGCATCTGCTCCCGTCGTGGTCCGGGTTGCTGTCGCATCCCTTCGATACGGTGGGCCAGGCGCTCGCGGTGTTCCGCATGCATGTCGAGCATTCGTCGCAGCAGACGCGCGAGAAGCGCCGGCAGCGCGTCGAGGATGCCGAGAAGCGGAGGCAGTATCGCATTGCGCATGGGTTGGAGGAGGCGCCGGAGGCTGCTGAGGGTGCTGCTGCTGCTGCTGCTGCCGCGGAGGCGGTGGATGATCAGTCGCCTATTGCTCGCGAGGCGGCGGACGGCACGTATGTCGATTGGGAGGGACAGAAGAGGCCCGTGAAGAAGTGGTTGGGTATTTGGTAGGCTGGTATTGGAACCGTCCGGTGCAAGCGGGGCTCGGACACGAGAGAGAGAGAGAGGTACTGCGGTGTGTAAGATGAGGGATGTAGTTGAGGAAGATTTTTCAGCATATCTTAGGTCTATGTACAATACTACTAGCTTTCTATCCTCCTCGGCGGGTTGTCCTCTTGTCTATTGGGGGCTAAACATCTGGCGGATTATCGCTGTGATTAAGAATCACGCTCTGTCGGGTGGATATGCGTTCTTCTTTCCTCGAACACACGCCCAGAAGATGTCTGCCATGAGGTTTGACAGTTTATTCCCAGTGTCCCAGAGCGACAAACCAGACCTCATGAACCGCTCAACCAACCTCCACACTCTCCAAACCCTCCAGAACCTCCTCACCAACCCCACCCTTCTCCAGCACCAATTTGACCATCTTAGCCACCGTGCGCCTCTTCACCCCTCCCCGACGAGGCCTCCATACGCCCGGAACCTCCTCCTCGCCCGTGACCGGATTCAGAACCGCCGTCGCCGCCGCCGGCTGCTGCTCCTCCGAACCAGCAGCACCAGTCGTAGCCCCCAGCGTCGCCACGTTCTCGGAATTCGGCACCCCAGGCTGCGTCAACCGCGAGGGAGGATCGATCGTCCGGATGGACAACAGCTTCAGGCCACCCTCGGAACCACCATCGCGCGTCACCGAGATGGCCAGCACGGTATCAGCGACGGCGATCTCCTCGCGGTTCGGGTCGAAGATGACATTGTCGCCCACGGCGATCACCAAGAGGGTCACGGGAGGGCGGACATGCTGCACGGGAGGAGGAACAATACCACCCGCCGTGCTACCGCCGAACTTGGGGAACGAAGAAGAAGCTCTGGGATACAGATACTCGGCCGCATTCCAGTCATCGTCAAAGAAGGGGTCCTCCTCGCCCTTGGATTTCAACTTGGGGAGTTTCGTCGCCAGAAGCGCCAGATGTGTCGTCAGGGACAACAGGGGGAGAGGATAGGAGAGTGGTTGCGATAGCAGTAATACCTGTTTCGTCGGGTTGTCAGTTAAGCAAGTGAACTCCCACTCCAACTTCCTTTTCTCCCGTCACAAAAAAAAAAAAAAGAGGGGACGTGATCTCTTACATCAATATACAACCGCCAATGCCAACTCCGATTAATGACCAACCTCCCCTTCAAACCCCCCTCCATCTCTTTTTCGCCATCCCCACTAGCACCCTTACTCCCGGAAGAAACACTCTCAACCAACGGCTCCCGCATCATCTCCGCCAGGAACACAGGCAGGGCATCGTCGTCCCGAAACCCGGGGATCTCAATGCTCATCTGCACCCACGACCCATGACCGGCCGTAGCAGCACCAGCACCACCACCCGCTGCAGAGCCCGACCCCTCCCCGCCTTCGCCATCATGATCGCCTGCGCCTTCGGCCTCTGCGAGAGTATAGCTGGCCGCAGCACCCACCACCGTCCGCTCCACCTCGGCCTTCACGCCGACGATCGCTTGCGTCCCGTCCGCGAACCCGACGCGCGCGCTGCCGTTCGTGCCGGGCAACAGATCGGTCTCGGCGGTCAGGGGCCGGAACTGCGTCGCTGAGCGGCCATCGGGTCGGATGGGGTTCTGCGGGAGACTGAGCGAGGTGTAGAGGTAGGAGAGTTCGGCGGGGGAGATGTGCGGGGTTTGGGAGGCGGAGGTGGCTTGTCGTTGGGTTGACATTTTTCTGGCTTGTCTCGCCCGGAGAACAGAAATACGAGTGCGTATGAGTCGAATATGATATTGTATCAGTGCGATCGAGGGTAGAGGTATAGGCAGTCTCCGCAGCTATCGACAGCCCCTCAAGATCAAGGACTAAAGTGCTGGGAGCTGGATGATTTCTGCTTTGGTGGTTGAGCAACAGGATTTTGTCGCAAAGAAAGTCGAGCAAGCTCAAGCTGAGAAGCTCTGTATGACCTGCTGAGCCGAGCAGTCTTTCCGGTCGCGACAGGCTTTTCTTGCTGAAATGTTGAAGAGTTGACAAATCGATCTGAAGCTTTTGACGTAGTGCTGCTTTGGGAAATTCTGCCGGAATGTCGGCGGAAGGGTTGTTCCGTCTCGGGCGATCTTCCATACTATCTACTTATCCATTGAAGACATCCCTTTGTGTACTATGCTAATTCTCTGGCAGTTTTTATTTTACACAAGGAAAAACGTTGTGTGCAGATACATACAGACGTCGTCTGCGTAATTAGATGTGTATATATAAATAGACGAATATGTCGTCGAGATGATCCTATATTACAAGATGTTGAAGCTCCAGACCAGCCACCGATGCTCCTCAGCCAAACCATAAACTGTACAATAGGTGAAGGGGAGTTTTGAGGAACAGTGCAAAAGCACTCTCCATCCGCGCAATGAGGGTTAAGAAGGGGAAAGGGAAGGCTGGATGACTGAGGGAATGTTGCCACAGGAAATATACATAGGGATGAAGGGAGTTTGGACAAAAGGAAAGATGGTATGAGTATGTAAGACATGTTGGGGAATGATTCAGATATATATATATATAGGGTGGGAGATGGGTGTAAGAATCGCGACTCGCGCAATTGGTATCAAGGACAAGGGATGAGCATATGCAGATGTTGTTGTAAAAATGGTCAATGAATGGAAGACGAACAAACGGCATGCCGAAAACAGGTTGCGAGGCCGACTGTATCTATGAATAAGGCCTTTGGGGTATGAGAACAATGCAAACAAATGAAAGGCAACCCCGGACTGAAACCTCGGGCAATACAAACGGGTATGGGAAATGAAGCGCAGGATGAAAGATGAAATAGAAAAAGGCTGCCAGTCCTCACACAAGATAAAATCACAGTAGACACCAGATCCCGTACGCCTTGCTCGGTGAAATTGCCGGTAGTTACGCGCATGACCACTCATTTTTCTGACTTTTTGGTAGATGCAAGCATATTCAACAGATGACGATGAGTTATAAAGATAAGTGCAATGGCCCGCCAAACCGAAGCTACCGATAAGTTGCTGATCCGGTCATGAACTTGGTGGTAGCCGAAGCCGACTTGGTCCATTCGGCTTCGTCGTAAGGCGGTGTGGGCCATTGGCGGTTGGAGTTTGCTTCTGTCTTCTCGGCTGGGAGTCGTCGACATGGAGTCATTTCTGGGCCGAAAAAGCCACCTTCGCAGTTGGCGGAAGGCGATGGAGTTGGATAAGGGCTTGGCAATGGACGCCCGCTGTCATTACTTCCAGCTGCGTGGCTGTAGCCGTCGGAGGTGATATCAGCCTGTGCTAGTCGCCGAGCAGCTTTGCTGGCTGAATGAAGCACTTCGTCAAGAAGCTCATCCTCTTCCTCGGGAGTTTCGTAACGGTGAATGGGGTTGTTAGACATCTGCATTGCACGCCTAGTCCGGCTGGAGATGGGCCCTCCGGTACCGCTTGTTGAAACGGGGCTGTCGCCCATTGTCCGGATGGATCCTTGGGGCATGGACTGGCGTTTGGTACCATCCACATGGGTGGTGATCTGCACAGGAACATTCCCCCGGTTGTTGGAATCAAGAGAATGCCTCACACTCTGCAGGGCCTTGTCCAGTTCCGCAAAGTCGGAGGTGGACTTGGATTCGCTGACGTTGACAGAGTCCAGAGCCAGCGAGGAACGATTTGACCAAGGCATGCATCCAGCGTTGGATTCCACATCATCGCCAGAGACATTGCCCTGGTTGCGTCCAGATAGCCGGCGAGCACGCTTGCGCAAGTGAGAGAAGAAGCTCTCTTTCGGCGTGATGACTGCGCTTCCGCCATTGAGGGCCCTCTCCGCCTCCTGCCTGTGAATATCGGCATAGTGATTGCCGTTCGAATTGACTGACAACTGCCGGCCAATCTTCTTGCTGGCTTTGCCCGCGCTGTCGCCAGAGTGGGCCAGGGTTGCATTCGCTTGCGCTGTCACTGCGTTGGACAAGGGGGATACGGGTCGAATCGAAGGCAGAATAGGCATGGGAGCGCCATTGGCCCAGGTAGCCCGCTTGATAGGCGGTGGTCTGGTCTTGCTCGGCTGCAGCTCCGAAGGATAGGAGGTGACGCTTGGTTTGGCGGCATGATCGTTCTCCGTGGGCTGGACCGGACTCTCGGACCTTCCAATCAACGATCTCCTGAACCAAGACGCCTTGTAGGTGAGTGTGGGCGAGTCGCTCTGCTCCCGAGTCGCACTCTTGAGGACCTTTTCGGAGTGCTTGCGACCCAAGAGGCGAGCAGTCGAAGACTTCGGTCTCAACGGATCAATAGCATCGGCAAAGTACTCATGGTTCAATGCCTGTGTAGAAGTCGGCCGGTTCTTAGGATCCCACATCAGGCACCAGGTAACAAACTGACTGAGGGCAACAGGCCACTGAGGGGCTTGGAGAATGCTTTCCATCGCATGAGGGGCCATCTGATATTACGTTAGTGCCTTGATTGGGCGAATTGATGCACCGGTGTTCATGGTTCGTACCTTAGGGAAAGTGAAACCCAGCTTCTGAGCCAAGCGAGAGCCATCTCTCCACTCACCACCTCCGAGCTTGCCCCCAGACTTACTGTACCAGTTACCGGGGCTGCCCATGATTTCACATACGCGCCACACCTGGTCAACCTCATTGCCTCCGGGAAATAGTGGCTTGAGGGTTGCGATCTCAACTGCCATGGCACCAACGGCCCACATATCCACCGGCGCGGAGTACTCGCCGGCACGTAACAGGACCTCAGGGGCGCGGTACCATCTCGTCGAGACATAGGTCGTATAGGGGGATTTCGAGTGTGTCTCGCGTGCCAGACCAAAGTCGGCGATCTTCACGGTGTAAGTGGGAGGAGTAGAAGGAGGAGTGACGAGGTTGGAGTAACGGCTGAAGGCGGAGTCGTTCGGAGCAGATGTTGATACGAGGATGTTTTCGGGTTTGATGTCGCGGTGGAAGAAGTGGTGAGCGTGAATGTGGTCGAGACCAGACAGGATTTGGAAGAGAATGCTTTTGACGTGCTTCTGATCCAGGGGCTTGTGGTCACGAGCCTTCATTAGTTGGTAGAGATTTCCGTCCATGTACTCCATGCAGATATGCAGTTTGCGCGAAAGCGGGTCGAGAAAGATGTCGAGGGCCGGGACAAGGTGGGGATGGGGTGGAAGGGTCCGCAGAAAGATGACCTCACGCAACTCCAGACAGGGGCCCAACGACTCGAATGTCTTCTTCATCGTCTTGATCGCCACCTAAGCAAGGAATCAGCAAACCTCACATCGAAAACTTGCATCGGCCAGGAGGAGCTTACCATGGTTCCTCTTCGTGCAACATTGGAGCCAGCTGTCCGTACACGTGCGACAGCCACGCTACCAAAGCTGCCATCACCAACCTCTTTGATGACTTCGAATCGGTCTTCAAGCGAGGCGACGGAGGCGGGAGCAATGCTCCTCAGGGAGGAATGATCGTAACAGACAGTCATGATGTCTATCTCCTTTCGAGTCTCTGCCAGCAGAAAAACCAAGGGAACTCTTGCAGGTCGAAAGAGTCGTGGAGAGGGGAGAGAGGGGAGGGGAGGGGAGAAGATTGGTATAGAGGAGTGTCGACGGGATATCTGCCTCGTAACGAATGTGTCGAAGGAGTGTAAGGGGATCTCCTGGGATTGTCGAGGGTGTTTTAGTATAGCCAGGAGCTCATCATTCGCAGTTATACTAAGTTGAGTCTGCGAAAGAAGTAATTCTGTCCATCGATGATAATGATGGAAGGTCGAGGGGTGAGATCGATGAGGTAGGTAGTAAGGTAGTAAGGTAGGAGGACGATTGATTAGATGGGGAGGGTAAAATGTAGTACGAAACACAATTCGACAAGAGGGGGAAAGGGGTAGTCATGTAGTTCTCAGGAAAGAAGCGAGGGTGGAGGAGAGGGAGATCTGGAAACAAGATGGAAGACCCAGAGGATTGGACGTGATCACTGTAGTGATAGGAGCGGACCCGTTTTGAGGTGGACACTGGGACACAAGCTAAACGAAAGGAAGGATGATCGGAGTACTACCGCCTTTTGGGGAGGGAGAGGAAGAGAGGGGGGAGGAGGGGAGAGTAGAGAGGAGGAGGAGGGGGGGGGGGTGGAAGAAAGAGGAGGAGTAACTAAACGAAGGAATAGAGGAGTCTAACGCTTCTGCTTTCTAGTAAAGAAAGGTAAGAAATGGCAGAAATGGCAGAAAGAGGTAAAAAGAGGAACCCCCCTGACGCGGTGACAGCTTTAGCAAAGACCAAGCAGGACGAGCGAGGCCTTGGGTCCGGCCCGTGGAGACCTTCAAGGTAAGGTGAAGAAGCGGTCGACGACGGGGCGAATTTTGGGACAAGATGAGATGGTGCAGATCCCAGACCGATAATAGTGCGAGTTATTATATTTTGCAATTTAGGTGCGGATTTTTCTTATTTTTATTTTTCCTCATTGAGGGATTGACAGTGCTGACAGGGACATTGTCGTTTTTAATTCTTGAATGTAATTTGCATTCTTTCTTGCTTTGTAGATATAGTGTTGTGTTGTGAATGAATCTGATCATGGATAAAATACGTAGGGACTCATTCCCCTCGGGGATTGATCACCACACCTGGAAAATGGAGCGATGGTGATGCTGAGGGTTAATGCGGGAAGACTCAACAAGAGGTTGGGGGGTTGGGCGGTGATGGACTGATGGCGCTCTAAGAGTGGATGGGGAGAGGGGGGGAAAGTGGAAAAGGAAGAGGGAAAAGAAGGAAAGAGGGAAAAGAGGAGCAGTGAGGGAGGAAAGGCAGACAGAAAAGAAGGCGACAATTGATGTGTTGATTGACCGGACGCGACTGGTCAAGTGCAGACAGGCAGATACACTGTGTACAGTGTACACATACACATACACTACACAATACTGCAGTCGTAGTAGATACATACACCAACTGGAAGACTGAGAGTCTGAGACTGATTCATCAAACTCGCCATCGTCATTCGCTCCATTAACGTGCTAGACTGCTAGTATGGCCGCTAAGCTGTCTGCGTCAAACTCGTCGTACGTATGCTGAGGGTTTGGAATAATCACTAGCTACTAATAATAATAAGATGGAGCGCGCTCGCGAGAGACAAAAATACCCTCCCAAGTCCTCGTAAAACCTCCCGACGCAACCATCCACATAGAGAAAAAAAAACAAATAAATAAATAGAGCCCAATGCAGTGGAAAGGAATAAAGTAACGAACGGCTGTGTTCCTCGTCTTTCACATCCTCTCCACCTTACCCTAACCATTTCCGACGACTGGCGAGGAATGGTCGAGCGACGGAAGAGGTCCACCACTCCAACCAGGGAAATTGAAAAGGAGTTCATAGGTTCTCCTCTAGGTTCCTCATCGTCAGGGCCCTGAACGGGCGGCAATCTCAGCATGTGGGAAAGTACCGAAAATGTCAAGATCACAACATTGTAAATGATATAAGACTTTCCTGCCCGTGACTATGCTGCAGCAGCACATTGATCAGAATAGGATTTTTGATATGACGACACCCCCATCTGATCCGTAGCGACTCGATTCACATCAGAAACGAGAGGTGGATTCATGCTGCAATTCATTACATCATGGTCGAGCAGAAGGAAACCTTCCTGCGTGATTTATTTGATTTTTTTTTCTTTTTTTCGCTTTTTTTTCCCCTCCCTTTTTTTTTCATTCCGTGTCACTGGGTAAATGTTTTGTTTTTCCTCTGGTGGCCGCAGCGCAGCTCGCAGCATCTGGAGAATACGGTAATTTCGGTACACATCTGCTGCACCCGGAAAAAAGGGTCATCAACTGTTTCTGCTCTTCTAGCGCTGGGAATGAAGAGGAACCAAACTCACTTAGGGAGGTCATTATTCCAGGACCAAACTGTCCACCCTGGGGCTAAGCTCTCTTGGGTATGCATCTCTTGCTCTAGCCAATAATCGCCACTTATTTGTGCACTACAACAGACACTATAAAGCCATAGTGCGCCCATTTATAGGGAAGTTTGACGGTATGGTACTGTCACAACGAGTCACAACGGAGGACATACCCGATTGTTGATTAGCCATTCATCCTCGGTTCATCGCTGCTCGGGTTCTCATTCGCAGCCACTGACTGCATCACCTGTGCCTTCCTTTCCTTTCCTTAAATCCTGCGGCGCAACGCTCCGATCAATCGGGCGAGTCAGGTCACACCAGTGATTGAGCAATGAAAGAAAAGAAATTTGTATCGCCAACCCGATCCCATCACATCCGACGCTGACGAGTGCGCACAATGACAGAGTTCACCCTAGGATAAGGACTGTCTAGGGCTAAACCTTCCGCATCCAGCCGAATCAAAAGGGGGCAGCAACGAGAAAAGAGGCACCCAGTCAAAGAGTCCCAAGAGGCACTAAGGACGAATCAGTCCTAGAGAAAGCTCCGGAGACCGTAAAATACCAGTCGCCTACAAGGACCTCAGACGGTCCAGCCTTAATGAGCTCCACTTGGACTCCGCCTCTAGTGATCGTTAGACGGGCGCTAGCAGGGATGACCAGGGGTTGGGCCGCGTTTTTCTCTTTCCCTCTGGGCTGCAAATGGGTGACGCTGGTGCTGCTGCCAGTGCTGCTAGATAGAGCCTAGAGATGGCACTGGCAGTTGTCCCTCACAAGGCTCCATGATCCATGATCCATGATCCATGATCCATGGTCCATCCCACTCCCACCAACCCGTCCCACGCAGGGTCCCGGATGGTCGAGCTTCCAGGAGGGGACTCAAGGATCGAACGATCTCACGAGTTTGACAGGTTGATTATGATTGAGGGGAGCGGCATTTCATTTCTCGCGTGGCAGCTCGGGTCCATCAACGACTATACGTACCCATTCCCATACTGACCGATGAGTGTGTGGGACGTGCATTACCTCATCGCCTTATCGAATCCCAAGGAGACGAGAGGAATAAACACTGATGGGCCACACTAAACATAAGATTTCAATATGTGTTTCCTTGCTGATCTATAAGTATGAACTGGCCGGTGGACAAGTCAGGATTCTGCCTACCGGTTTTTTGTGGCATCCAACTCAGAGGCCACCTTCAGAGTTGGCAGACAACAAGTAGCCTATGAGTCAGGCCCACAGACTAAGCGGGAATGAATGGGGATAGCATTGTGCGCGGTTGCAGTTCATGCAGGTGGTAGTTTCTATCTGGATCCGTGGGTAGTCTTCATTCTCCATCTTCAAAGCAACAAAAAGTTAGTGGCTGGACATGTATTGTGTATGGCTATGGAGCACCCAGGGTGGCTGACCGCCACCATGGCACCGCTGTCCGTAACATCTGATCTTCCATCCCACCCGGACGACTAGGTCTCTGTTATTCGGGGAATAACTCGTGGAAGTGGCTTGCATCTGTGCCCCGGAGGGACTTCTGGAGTAAGGCAAGGCCGCGGATTTCCCCTCTTGAGCATTGCGTGTCTCTCTAATTGTTTTAGACTCAATTGAAGGCACAAAAAAAGACGCAACAGCCTGTCGCTTCGTGGCTGACGACCGTTCTACAGTACAGACGCCATCAGTGTTTCATCACAAAGAAAATAGCCTCCCCGGGGAAATTGCTTCTTATGCTTCCCCGAGTGACCGGAGATGAAGCATTGCCCTGAGAGGCTGAGTACTTTAGTCTGTTAGATCCCCAGGCTTTGGAACAGCGACTCAGGGTTGTATCGAACGTGTGATCGGTTTGACGCCGTAACCTACTCCTAGCATACTCCTCAGTACTCGTAGTTGTAGTATGATACAATAAATATCGCCTTCAAAGCAATAATCATGTATGGAACAAATGTCTCGATGTATGTCTAGAGGGGTGGCGTCTGATCCATGGCTACAGTAGGCAAAACACATATTACCGCATTGGGAGATTGAGCATCGAGAGGTCCACCCCCCCAATGCACCCATCACAGTTGATACTTCAGAGAGCCCCAGCGCAGCTGCACGCCGATCAGCTGGATGGATTCTAATCTGCGATTCAAGGCTGACTCCAATGAAGTATGCAGCTGAAAGAATGATGCTTGGATGCATAGCACTTAGGCTTCACATATTGAATTTATCGTACATGAGGCGATATTGATCAGCTGTAGCTAAAAGCTGCGAGATCAGATCCGGTCGTCCGGTTCAAAGTACGATGAGCTATCCTCAGCTGTCCAGGGTCTGGATCGTTTGCGATGAGTTACTACAGCTACGGGCTGATCCTCCTGCCTCGCTGTGGGTTTCGCCACCCAGGTCACGGAACTCATTCTTGAGTATGATAGTCTAGTTGACGGAATGGGTAGGAGTCGACCACCGTTCACGGTCTCAGTTCGAAGCTTTCGTCTAATCCTGAGCGTGGGGTGACCCAACTCGTTAGTTTCGTAGTCGTGATATTGCCAACCTCATGACCGACCAAGCAATTGTTGCCGCTAGTCGCGTTTGCTCGGCTAACCGCTAACCTTGAACAACCTGCTTCTCTGGCCCATCAACTTAGTAGTATGTATCCGGATGCGACCACACCGTGCAAACAGAGTCAGTCACAGTCCGAGGCATAACATGCCACAGTAAGGGCGTAGGCTACGACGCTTCCCTTGGCAACATCAGGGATCAGTGAGCCAGCAGCTGTCATCATGGCTGATGAGACGGGTTGTGGGAACATTTCCGACTCAAGCGAACATCCAGATTGAAGTTTGCGGAAATCCGATGTGCTCCGGAGACCGTACGGTGAGTGATTCTAATTCCAGTATGGATTCGCTAACTCCCTACTAATCTATAGTCGGTTGACTAACCGTTCAACGTTGGCGGATGGCGCCAGAGGGAGGAAGAGAGAAAGAGAGGAACGGAGTCGACGGCCCGTCACGGTAGTCACCGCCTCTACCTCACCTTGCCCATTCTCTCTGCCCCGAAGCTATGCCAGTCACCGTCTTTTTGCTTTTCCTCTCTCTCCATTCTTTTCTGTTCTTTACCGTTCTTTTGACCCTCCTTTTCACGCCATTCTCTTTCCTATCAAAGAATAAAGTGGCGGGGGAGGGGCAAGACGCGTGGAGGGGCTGTCTGCGAACAATCCGGAGTGCATACTACTGGATCCTGTCAAGTTGATGTTTGATACTCCGCCTCTCCTAAGTACTAACTTGACTACTAAACTGCAATTGTCTCTCTGTTTTCCTTTGGCGGTGTTTGTCTGGTTTAGGGAGCAATGTCCGCTACTCCGAAACAATCTGAACGGCACTACGTCCAGTACTATAGTTTAGTTACTCCGAGGTTTGTTGTTTTCCCCTTACTAATATCCTTGGTGCCCTTGGCTACCAGCTTTCTGGAGGGTTGAGTTATTGGCAATCAATAAAAGCACCATGCAACTAAACAAGCAGCCAAACACCCGGCGAGATTACTCAGTCGAAAAAGGGTTGGAAGTCAGCCATGAACAACCTTGAATAAGATTTCTGGGAAAGCTTCGGGCACCAGCGCAGAAAGGGAAGAGTGGATTGACTGGTCCGGAGCACTAGACGACGGGACGCAGGAATGACTCCTCTTCCTCGATTATTCATGGAACATGGACGGACCATGGACATGACTCCATGCGGCCATTCCTATTCCAAACACCACCTTACCTGGACTTAAGAGAGGGGTGGGGTCTCAATGCGAGAATGATTCGTGTGAGGGAGGAGACAAGTGGATGCTAGTGGAGTCAATATGGCGGCCTTTGTTTGCACCGGGGCGTTCGGGGAATGCGGATCCCCACTCGGTGTAGTTTCCGTCTCCGCTTCCCGACCTGCCCGGCTGACCAGTGGTGGTGGTCTGAGTGGAACTCTCCTGTCTCGTCGCAACATCTCCCATCTCCACGCTGGCGACTCTGCCTTCTCGTTCACCGTCTTCTCCATCCTTAGCATCCTTAGCATCCTACACTGCTGCAGCCCCGCCTATTCTAAGCTGCTATCGCTTCTCTTAGCTACCTTAGCTATTATACCAAGGACGACTGCGGTATAGCTTTCGAAGCCGTCGCATTCTACCAGAGTTCTAGAAGGATCATAGCAGCTACGTGGAAGCGGAGTGGAAGGATCTACAGGGGACAGAAAATCGCTCAATTCCTCCCGTAGGGCAAGAGAGAGAGAGAGGGAGGGAGAGAAAGGATACTCTCGATCCCCTGCATTCCCAGTGACCGTTGGCCCGGATGAACTGCGGCAGCCATTTCCACGCCGCATCATGGAGGATCAACCCAACTTCGCCTGCGCAAGACACGGCTAAACATGTTTCTGGAACGCCACTAAGGATTTCCACCAAGAGAACTAGTCTATGATAGTAGGTCCTTTGTCCTGCATTTGAGAAACCTTCGCCACAAGCACAATGACCAAAAGTACGGCTTTCCGGAAGGGATCTCGTATCGTATGGACCACCGCCAGCCCTATTCCTCCCCTATAGCTGCTACGCTGCGTGTTTCGCCAAAGGACTAGGTGTTTATGAGTCTGCGTTTGTAGGAATTGACTAGGGTAGTCCGGATGATGGCACTTCAGGGGCTATTTTGATCAGTCATCCGAGTTAAGAGATCCTTCTTCTTGGTCATTAGCCAAGCGAAATGAGACCTGGCGTCCCTGGACGCTGGGATGAAACATGATTGCTGGACGAGCGGCTGTGCTTTGCAGTAGGGACCAGGGTGCCTGCAGTCCTCCCGCGATGCTGCATGCCAGATCGGCCCTGATCCCGTCAATATGATGTCGGAGGCAAACGACGGACGACGGACGGACAGCGTCCCCCCTGATACCTGTGCCTGGGGGCCTCTTATCCACTTTCGGAATTGATGTGCCATAGCAACTGTAGGTATAGCTATCTATCTACCTGCCACCTCAGTGCAGATGTCATCCACTCTTGACGTGTATCATCTTCATCTTCTGCATGCCTAACTCTTACATCATATTCATTAACTAACTATATCTCTCTTCTGTTATATGTAACACAGTCCGAGCTTTCCGCCGCTGTTAGCATGACAGCTGTGTCATACCAGCCTGTTTGGCTCTCGGGGGTTCTGGCAAACGGCTTCGGGATGGCCGGGTGGTTTCCGGGGGGACTGTCCTCTGCCTTGGATTCATTATCGACAGTTTCAGACGTAAGCTGTGAGCACTTTCAAAGTCCCTGGTGTTGTGTGTCATGAGCCAAGGACGGTTCTGTGTCACTCGGACAGTATGTATTGTACTGGGGCTGCAAAGCATGAGCATTGACAAACGACAACACCAAACAATAGCATCGTGATGGCAGCATAGTTGCTATGTTGTCTTGCTTTGAGAAATGTACCATGCATGTATAATCTGTGTCATAGCACAGACTGTCTTGCTTTTTCCGGGTCAAATAGCACTAAATTCGTTCTTCAGGTGGGCTTCCGTGTGTGATTGTGATTGTATACAACAAGTTCTGGCTAACACCTTCCCAAAACAGAAATATATAGACTGAGCTGAGACTGGCTCTTTGGCAACTCACCGACAGTGCTCTGGCTCTCAATCGTATCTGTCTTAAGGGGAAGACAATCTACTGGGCCGTACTGCTGGAGATGGCAGAGAGCGACTGGATATATTCACTGGCTTGTTCTGACACCGGGGGATTACAACACACCAATCACCACGACGACGGTTCCATTCACTCAACATCACTGAGGCCCAGCCAACACAACCACAACCTCAGTGCGCTCCCTCTCCTCTCTGATTCGTGTTTCTCACCGCGTTTCCGCATTCTGGATCGTCTCTGAAGTCGTAAACTACAAAGCACGTGACATCACGAAGACCTACAGCAACCATGAGTATGACCAGGAAGCCTCCCAGTGCCTACGGAGGCGGCTACAGTGACGCTCTCAGAGAGCAGTATGTCCTCCTAGTGACCGAAACCTTTCTTGACATACCCCTCTGACTCTTGTGACTCTGATATAGGATCGACAACACTATCATCCCGGAGAAGTCTGGATAACACCCGTCTGATATATCTGATATTAGCCTCGCAACTGACTAGATGGCAGAGTCAAGTGTGCCAGCTGCAAGAAGTACCGTACCGTGGCTTCTTACTCCAAGCGCCAGCAGGAAATCATTCGCCATGCCATCGTGCTTCGGGGCAAGCGAGCCGCTGACGGTGGATGCGAGGCCCGCTGCCGCCAGTGCATTGGTGGATGCATCGTCGAGCTCCAATGTTCCATCTGCGACAAGACCAAGACTCTGGAGCATTTTGCGAAGAACCAGCGTGGAGATCGTGATACCGCGGTAAGTTCTTACAGATCTATCCATTTCGAGGCATCGGGGTGTTCTGACTGTATCCGCCACGTACAGAGATGCCTGAACTGTGTTCAGAACGCCTTGGAGGTGGAGCCGATGCCCGAAAGACAGCGGCAGTTCTCAGGCAACCTTACGGCTACGGCCAGCGGCACTACAACCGTGAGTATCGAGTTGTTCCATAAACGGGCTCTAGAATGCGTTTTGTGGTTGACTTAAGCATCGAGCCAGACTGGAGTTACTGCTTTGACCCAGTCCGCTAAGAAACTGAACATCGCTGAGAACCGCTCCTTCGATGACGGTGCCGATGACGAGAATGCCGGCGGCGAGGACGGGGGCCGCAAGACCGAGGGCGCCCTGGTCATCACCAAGAACGATCGCGAGTACGCGGGACACGGTCCTGATGGCCAGGTGTTTCAGGTTGCCACTCCGGACAAGAAGGTTCCGGAGACTCGTTATGAAGATTATTTCAATAACGAGCCTGAGAAGATCCAGCCCGACAGATCCAACGGCAAATGGGCCAAGATCCCTGTAGGTTGGGGCAAACAATGAAAGAAACTTTTCGTGCTAACTGACTATGTACAGGGCAGACGCGTTCCCAAGGGCAAGGAGCCTTCCATGCGTGTTCCCGAGCCTAACGACGATATTATCCCCTCGGACGAGGATGAAGACGAAGAAGATCTCGAGAATTGGCTGTAAGCGGGCCATGCGCCGGTACACAGGTGTACTCCAGGTACAACCAGGGGTACATGTACAGCTCCAGATAAAACTTCTTGATCGTTCTACCGACATCTTTCTGCTAACGTCTTTTGATCACTTCATTCTCTGATTGCATGTTGCTCCTGCCACTTGGTTTTCGCAATGCACAGATGATGTTGATGCACAGCAGCTGATATGCGTGGTGGGAAACTGGTGGTGGATGAGCTTGTTTTGCCGTGGCTTTTTGTATTTTCTGATCTCGCAACAATGCAACCCTGAGTTTTGACATTTCTAACTCGGTTCGCTTGGTTTACTTAAAATCCTTAAATATTGAACGGTCCTAGGAACCTACCTGGGGCTACCCAGGGACTAAGGCGGCCCGTTGCCCACCAGCGTACCATGGTTGTCACCAATCTGGCTCACAAGGGTCGAGGGCCAAAGCTCGAGAACACGCTCTGGCGAGTACGTCAGCATCCCTGTATCTTTTGATGTACTTCGAGGTATATATCCTGACTGACATTGGCCCATGAAGTACAACCCAGACGCACGACCTCCCCGAGTTGCATTGCATTGAGATGTCTACAGCCACTGAGGCGATTGATGGACATGGAGGATATCCGAATATGGTGGGAGGATGAAGTGGCATGGTGTGCGACCCTCGAATCCGGGGGGTTTTGACCGGGGGAGGAGTCACTCGCATACCAGCTACTGCTGCTTTTTTGGAGGGGAGGAGATGGTGTTTTAGCACGCTGATTATTTGATTTTATTTATTTTTTTTTTTGCTTTCCCCGCATATCCGCCGACTCTTGCATGACGTATGGCAGAATATGAGAATTCTTATCTTTCCCTTCTTCGCTGCTGCTGTTTTCTCCCATCTTCTGACATTTTACTTCGGACTACAGATTCTATTTTTCCGAGCGCTCCACCAGGGTTGCCCTGCTTGCTTTTTGGCAGTCTTTTCTCCACCTTGACTTTTGCCCAACTGGCAAGTACAGTACATGGTAGATTATTCGTTAGACGGTTTGTTTCAAGATCCGCCGCCCGTTTTGCCTGCCTGCCGCCCGCCGCCCCTCCCTCCCTCCACCCTCTCTTGGTTTCTCTCTTACTCTCCCGATTACTCTGAAGACTTTCTTTCTTTCTTCCATTCTACCCCATTCTTTGCTCCTCCCACGGAACACACCAGAAACAAAATTAGTCGCCTCGCCACACCAGCGTTGGATTCCTTTGCCGTTGTTCTACCTTAAGCCCCTCCCCGCCTCTCTCTTTGCGGTCCCAGCGTTTCATCCCAGTACCATAGCATCGATGATCACCCTGTGCCGGTACTAGAGCGCAGGGCAACAATCTCTTGACTTTGCCTTTCCACCTACTACCCCGACTCGATGGCGTACAACGGCTTTCCTAATAATGGCGGCTCATATCCCCAATATCCACACCCCAACCATCTGAATGCCAACGAGAACCGCGCATCCGCATACACTCCTCCATACCCAGCGCAATACCCAGCGCAATATGGTTCTGACCAACCGAATATCCCTCAGCCGCAGGTGCCTCCACGACCCTCCTCACCGGGCAACTTTTACAACAAACCGCCATATGACCCCAATGCTTGGCAGCAGCCCCAGCAACAACCGCCTGCCGGAAGAATCAATGAGGCTGTCAACTCGGCCTTCCGCCAGGCTGATACACCGGCGTATCTGTCTCCGGATGTGGTGTCGCAGATCACGGCGACGGTCATACAGCAGCTGAAAGCAACGGGCTTGGACGGTTTGCACGGCGATCAACAGCACCCGCCAGTGTCGTCGCCGCACTGGGCCCCTCCTCCTCCCCCGCAGTCCGCTACCCCCGCCTATGGAGAATCGACATATCCCACCACGGCTCCCCAAGCTGCTCCTCCACCGCCTCCGCCCAAGGTCGGCTCCGATTCTAGTGACTATCCGACGCCCATGCCGCCCACAGGGCGCCCGGCCAGTCCCCATCTCTACCCGGGCCCATCTTCTGGGCCTTCGACCGACCGCCGCGGCTCACCTGCGAGTCAATTCAGTGATCATAGCCATAGCGTAGAATCTTCCCGGCCAAAGGCACCATCGCGAGAGGTTACAGTGACGGAGATGACAACGTTAGAGAAGATCTGGGGCAAACTGTTTGACAAGGGCAAGCCAACGGAGAGGCTGGGCCAGCTTCTACGTGGAGTCGCGGTTCATCTGGTAAGCACGTTCGCTCGACGAATATTTCGGGCACATGAGGTTGACTGGTTAAATAACAATAGATCGAGGACTATCCACCTGGCAACACCCTGGTTGTCACTCCCGAGAAACTACAGAAGTTCTACGCCGATACCAATATCTCGTCCGATCCTTATCCCTGGCAAGGTTAGTAGGGTTATGTTGCCGACTCTGAACGGTGCTAACTCAGTCACAGACATCTTCGATGACCGTACATCTTCCATTTCAAGGCTGTTCCGCGAAGTGGAGGCGGAACATCACCTCGTGCAAAACAAGCTGAACGAGAGACCAGATATTCCAGGCCTGACCCCGCGGGGGTTCGAGCGATGGGCTACTCTGATGATTCAGGCCCACCCTGAGAAGGAGTATGAGCGCTTCCAGAATGCCGTTCTGAATATGCCAATCAACAATCCCGATAATCGAAGAGAGCGCTTCCCGAAGGAGATTCCACGACGACTGTTCCCGGACATACCTAACTTGTCGCTAAGGGAAGAAGTGGATCAGTTTATCATGCGACACTGCGGCGTCGACCTGCCTCCCATCTCTGAAGAGGAACTGAAACAGGTTGCGGAACAACGCCACAAGAAGGCTGCACACAAGGCTTCAGTGAGCTCGGTGGACTCCGCTGCGTCGCTAAGTGAGCGCGAGCGTCAGCCGTACCATACCACATCGGCGACCGCCTCGACGGCTGCTGTGGTCGACGATGAAGAGGACAAGGAGGTGCCTTCGCGACCAATCGAGCGCCAAAGAAAGCCATACACAGCACACCCGGGCGGTGGAAAGGTCTACGACGAAGGAGGCTCTGCCCCGCACCGTCATGCGGGCTCCACCACAAGCTCTGGCCCACGAGACAGTCCCACCTTGTCTGCCACCCGCGCGCCAGACACATATAGCCAAGACGTTCCTCATTACCGCGTGGGGACTCCCTCGTCACAGCGCCCGGCCACTGCTTTCACCCGGCCGCGCAGTCCGCGCGGTGGCAGCGGTGGCACCGATTATCGTCACTCGGAGAGTGATCTCTTGGCCCACAGCGGAAACACCAGATATGGTGATGGCGAGTATTACTACCGATCGAACAACTCCGCGCATCCGGGAGACATCATTGAGGACCGTCGGCGGTACAAGGACCTTGATCCGGAGACGGAGGATCAGAGACTCTACGAAGCCATCCGGGAGCGCGACAAGGAGAAGAAGCGGAGCAGCTGGGGTGCAGACGAGGATTATTATGGCAGCACCCCGATCGGCAGCACCGGCAGCACCGGGTACGATTACAAGACCTATGGATACCGGTGAATTCGAAGAAACTTTTTTTTGGTTTGTCTGCTTTGGAAAAGATATCCATTGTGCGTGCGTTTTGTTTAGTTTTCGTGTGTATTTCGATAGCGCTGTGTTGTTTGTTACGACATGATGATAACGTTTACGACTGGCCCTTCGCTTCTGCAGTGGGATTAGGGAACACATTCTTAGCCACGAGTCAGTCCTTGTATTAGGAACATTGTATCAATAACATTCGTTGATGGTGTTTAGTCCGGGTATCAAGGTTCAGGCTCAAAATATACACATAGCTCATGGCTCACCCAAAAGACACACACACACCACAAAAGATATATACATAAGATGAAAAACTCAACCCCCCCGTTTCCTGGATCCATCCCCATCCCCATCAGTCCCCCTCTTCACCCCCCCTCCTCCCCAGCACCCGCATCAACTCCACCCCGGCCTCCCGCACGACAGCCGCCTCCCTCTCCCTCCTCCCCTCCTCGACCTCCCACCGCCCCCAAATTTTCCGGCAGTCGCGCTCCTCCCTCTCGACCCGCCGCCTCCCCCGCCGCCGACATCTCGCCACCTCCGCCTCGCCGCGCTCCTCTTCAGTATCCGCCTCGCACCGCAACCGCGCCAGCTCTTCCGGCGCCAGCACCCACGGCGCATCCAGCACCTCGACCCGGAACCGATTCCGCCGATCGAGAAACCGCATCTCCGCGTTGACGCCGCCGCGCAGCAGGGAGCACCGCTCGAGCTGCAGCTGCATTCTGTTGTGGCGGTAGGTCGAGAGCGTGCCTTTCAGGTGCGCGAGGGCGCCGGGGATGAGGGGGTGGATGTCGAGCGGGAGGGCGGTTGTTGGGGAGATGTGTTGCGGTGCGCTTGCGCTTGCGCGTGCTGTGGTTGGGTCTGGGGAGGTGGATGCTGGGCCGGATGCTTCCGCGGGGCCATCGGCTTTCTGCACGACGACGTCGAGGACGGCGCCGCTGCTGTCGTCGAGGGTGAGCACGGTCACGCGCGGGTACTCGGTGCGCGCGGTGATGAGGCCTGCTACGGCGATGAAGTGGATGGGGTGGTTTTTGTGGAAGAATATGCCTTCTTTTTTTTTTTTTTGGTGTTAGTCTAAATGCTGACGGGTAGGTAGGGGG
>NW_020291416.1:0-39952 GCF_003184745.1 Aspergillus uvarum CBS 121591 | reverse complement strand
TTCTGTTTTTTCTGTTTTTTCTGTTTTTTCTGTTTTTTCTGTTTTTTCTGTTTTTTCTGTTTTTTCTGTTTTTTCTGTTTTTTCTGTTTTTTCTGCTCTTCCTGCTCTTCCTAGCCTATGTAAACAGATTAAAAAGGTTTTTAGCAGATAATCTATAGATTTTATAGATTTTTAATAAATAATCTATCTAACCTATAGGTTACCTGCAGATTACTTATTTATTTTATAATCTAATTAGCTTTAACTTTTTACTGTTTTTAAATAGGTTAACTTTTTTTATAATAAGATTAATATAGACTATTAATATAAAATAAAAGTATTTCTAACCCCCCCTCTAATCTGGAAGATTTTTTTTTATAAGATTATAATCTTATTATTAATTATTTATAACTCTTTGTTTAAAATGTCCCAGTTTACTAATATCTGTTTATTATTATATTATAATAATTATTTAGATATTTTTAATAGCAGTCTAGTTCTTTTTTCTAATAAGATTATATCTAATCTTTCAATTAGTTAACAGAATATTATATATATAATAAAGTTTATAGTTAACTTTAACTTTTTCTAATTAGTTCTACTACTAAATCCTATATCTTTTTTTTTTAATTATATCTATTTTAATTATTATAATTATTATATAATTTACTTTAGTATAGCTGTTAATAACTATATTATTTAGTAGCTTTAAACTAATTTTAGTAAAAAGCAATAAATACAGTAGAATATAAAATATTTTTTTAAAATCTAGAATTACTTTACTTAAATAGTAAGAGCTTTAGATAGTATTCTAAAAGTAATATATAAGTATTATAAAAGAATATTAGATTATCCTAGTTTTAAAAATAGAACTTTAACTATAAAAAAATATATTATTTTATATATAAAGTAAACTAGGACTTGTTATATTTAGGATTTTATATAAATAATATATACTATACTATTTTTTTATTTATAATAGTAGATATTAATATAAATAGCTTTATACAGGAATCTAAGTTTCAGCCTACTATTAAAATCAGCTAACTAAACTGGAAAACTAATATTCTTTAATTTATTACTAAATTATAATTATTATTTTAACTTTTTAAATATCTAGGATTTTGCAATTTTGTCTCTATTATTTAGTAAGTATTAAAATAGTTTAAGATTTTTTTTATAAACACAGCACAGCGCCAGTTATAAAATACAGTTTTTAAATACTATTAACAGATTCTAAATAAGTTTTCTAAAAATAGTAAAATCTGATTAGTATTTAACTATTAGATATTATTTTTTTAACAAGCTTTTATAGCAGTAACTGGTTATTTTATTAATTATAACTAAAACTACTGTAAGGTACTTTTTAGATTTAAGCTGCTATATAAACTATATTTTAAAAATTATTAAGGCTTTGTTTTATTTTAGTTATTATAGTAATATTACTTAATAAACTAAATTCTTACTATTACTACTAATAATATATTAAATAATAATATATTATTAAATAATATTTAAAAAACTATTTAGATATTAGATTTTAATAATAGTATAGTAATTATCCGGGTTTTTTATATGGCTTATATTATTTAGTTAAGCTTAAAACAGCTTTTTAGTTAGATAAAAGCTAATTTTTAAAATAATAATACTAAATTTTAGTAGACTAAAAGTTAAGACTAGATATTACAGTTAAAATATAATAAACAGAAGATTATTAATATACTAAATAGAATTAGTTAGTTTTATTACTTTATTTTTAAAAGTTATTATATTATTAAGATTTTTACTATAGCTCCAAAGCCTTGTAGTTTTTATTAATACTAGTTTTTAATACTAGAAGACTTTTTATAAGCTATAATCTAATTTATTAGTATTAGTATTAATTTAGAATATCTGGATATACTGAAACTTAACTTTTTTTATATTTTAATATATAAAATATCTGTAATCTTTTTTTAATAAGTTCTGTTTAAAGTATGGCTATCTTAGAGTGGCTTAACCTGACTGTTATACCTTAACCTTAACCTAACCATAACCTGGCGGTCAGGTTAAGGTATAAAAAATTTTTAACCGTACGGTTATAGTCAGGTTAAGGTACAACCATTACTTTAACCGTTTATACCTACAGGTCAGAAAGGTCAGGTATAGCGGGTAGGTTAATAACTGCAGGTTAATTTGTAATATATACATCCCCCTTATATAAATAATATACAAAGTATAATATACTTTTAATTATAGTATGGTAATATTTTCTAGTTCTAGCCTATCTGCTCTACCTGCTTTACCTGCTCTATCTGATTAACCTGCTCTATCTGATCGATCTAATCAACCTGTTCTATCTGCTTTATCTACTCTACCTGATCGACCTGCGCTATATATTCCACCTAAAAGATATACTGTACTTTGCGAAAGACTTTTATAGAGCCTAGTATAAAAAAAATAGTATCTGTTATTAGATATACTAATAATATTATACTACTTTTTATACTGTCCAGGACGGTGATCATAATGGTATAGAAATTGTAAAAACCGGGTTTCTATCTCTATCTAAGTACGTGTGGTATTTAAAGACTTAGGTAAGGCTGGTTCCCCTGTTGCTGATAATAATCCATCTTCAGAGTTATTTTTAAGATTATCTATATTCTTATTTTTACTAATATAGAAGGTAGTAATCACCTCATCCTCCTCTTGCTCCTTAGGTGTAAAAATAATTAAGTCTGGATTAAGATTATTAAGAATATTCTGGTACTTCTTACTAATAGTAAAATAATCAGTACATATCTAAAGCATAACTGCTTTAATTGTATCAGAATAAAGACAGCTCCGACAATAGTAGCAGATATTTTAAGAACTATTAAATAGATGTTTAATACTAATATTATTGGTTGCAACTGAAAGAAAATCTCTAGCTATTTAGTAGAGGATAGGAAACTGATCACAGTAGGACTTCTAGTAAGTAAGAATATCAGTATGCCCTGTAGTATCTAAAACAGTATCAGTTTAATTAAAGATATTTCTTTAAGTTATATATTTTTAATATCTAGATATGCCTTAAATTCTTTAAACGTCTCTGCTGCAGGTAAGAGTCTCCGGTGTTTGGAGATATTATAAAAGGTTTTATCTAGATCAGATAATAATACAGAGCCAGATAACAGTATATTAATTACTGGGTTCTAACTGCGATAAAAATAAAAGACCTTTTTAAAGACAGTTTGGTATTTGTTATACCAGTTAATATTATTATCAAGCTATACATTCTTTTTAAACTTCTTAAGCTTTAATATTAGGTCTAGAATAGTTGCAATTACATAGATATAGCCTTCTGCCTGGTAGATATAATAGTAGTACTTTTAAAGTTTTTAATATATATTCTGCAAGCTCTTAAAAATCTTCTTCTTCCAGGGCGCCTGCTTTCTTACTAATCGATTAATCAAGTAATCCAGATGATTAAAAAGATTATTATAGATATTATAGACCTTGTAAACAGTAGGCCCACTGTTCTTAGATAGATAGAATATAAAAAAAAAAAGGGGTATAGAAGCTTAAAAAGATACTCTATCTATTTCTACTTAATTATAGTGGGATAAAGATAATTAATATTACCATACTTACAGTACTGAATAAAACTTTTGATTGCTTAATAAAGATTAAGCACCCGGCAAATCATAAAATAGGTTGAGTTCCAGCAGGTTTTGCAGTCCAGAAGAAGATAATAAACTAATCCAGATTTAAATTATTAGGTAAGCTGGAACTTCTTACAGTATTAAAAACTTATATTTACAAATTATATAATCTTCCAAATCTATAATTAAGAATTAGTATAATAAGCTATTACTGAAAGAAGACCTCTAAAAGCCATCTGTAAAAGGCTACTATAAACAGCCTCTAATATAAACAGTAGGGGCTGTCTGTATTAGCCTTTTACAGATAGCTCCTAGAACATACCTTTTTAAAAGTTCTTAAAATACTAGAAGAGGCTTTAAGACTTCTATTACAATTCTTCTATATATATTTAATAGTACTGTTTAAGGCCTTAATCTGAAGTTTTTGCAGAAGAGCATTAACCACAAGCTGAATTATATAAGTAAGACAGGGTATGTAATACTGGCTCTGAATAATCTTTAAAAGGTTGGGGTTAACTAAAGTGTTATAAAGCTGGGTGCTCTGGCTGAGCTGGGCTTAGAGTTTAGATAAGATTATACTAAATATTAAACTATTATTACTAATATTATCAGTTGTTACACCTAACAACTAATAGACCAGATTATATTTGTATAAGACTGATAGAACAATTGTAGCTAGATTCTTACTAATATAAGATCCAGATACCGGTCGGAAGCCCAGTAGAACTTTGTAGTAATCTATATCTTCTGTTAAAAAATATCCAGTTAAAGTAAGGAATGCTTTCTGATTAAGACTGGTCTAGCAGTCCACTGCAATTAATATCTGTCTATTATCTAAGAATTTTAATAGCAGCTGTATGTATACATCTTTCAACAACTCTAAAAAATATTCTTTAATCTGCACTTAATTAGGAGGACTTGGTTTTTAGCAGAAAAATAAAGCAGCAAGATTAATCATCTGTTTAAATTAAATATACTCAACAGTTCGGAACAGTAGGCAACAGGCAATTATAAAGTATAGGATTTAATCCTGGAAATTCTGTTTATTATAGGCTGTAGAGGCCTAGAAAAAGTAACAATTAAAAAAATATCTATTTTTAAAAAACAAAAAAATAAGTAAATACCTATAATAGTCCTTTACTCAGCATCTGACTGATTATTTACTTAGATATAACTAATAGTATTTTCTTTTTACAACCCTTACAAAGATAGTAGCTTATAAAACTAGTTTCTAAGTTTTTAATTCCCAGATGTTGCAAGATATAAAGGCATATAGTATAGTAGATGTAAGGGGTTCTATTAGGAAATAATACATCTTTCTAAAAGCTGTTCTATATTGTTAATAACTTCTTCCGACCGAAGTAAAATGGCAGTTTTCAAACTTATATATAGGTTTTAAAAAAGATTGTCTCCTGCTACCAATCCTAAAAAATAGGGACTTTTTCTTAGAGAGTTAGGTATGGGACAATCTTCCGATTCTTTACAACACGCGTAATCTCGAGATTAGAGGAGGAAGAAAAGATCTGGCTTAAGAAGCTTATCTTAGTTTAAGCATTATTATAGTTTGTAAAGATCTGAAAAACAGAAGAAAAGGACTTAATAGTATCTTCTAAAAATAAGCCAGATAACTGCAATTAACTCATAATTCTAAAACTACTCTATAAGTAATAGATATAAAAGGATAGAAGCAGAAAACTCTATAAAAGCAGTTTGTTTTACTTTAAAACACACTTTTGTATAAATATGATCTATTATATTTTAACACGCAGCTAAAGCGCCCGCCGCACTTTATATATTTTAGTAGACCTAGTAAGCAGAAAATTATATCTAAAACCCAGAATTACAGGTACTTGGGGCCAACTAGATTAAATATATTAAAGATCTTATTCTTATATTTAGAAAAGGCTTTTGCAGAACCTACTATAAAAAATATAGTACCTAGTATTAAACTAGATAGTTGTTAGAAAGTACATTTGTCGAGAAAGACTAAGTAGGTAGTATAGCATAGGATCTTAAACAGGTTTGGGTCAACAGGGTATTTAGAATTATTAAGGTTAAAGGGGTCAAAGGAGTTAATTAGATTAGGTGTAGAGATTTGTATTATATCATACACAGCCCAAACAGAGCGGTAATTATATATCTTTACATATATTTCTTACTGTAAAAGCAATAATTTTGTTAAAAGCTGGAATTTATCAGCACCACCAGGAATTTCTTATTATTTTTTAAAGATAAAGATAAAGGAGATAGTAATACTTTACTTAGTTACCTTTATTTAATTTAAAAAGCTTTCTTTTGTATGCTTTTAGGCAACAGTTAAAATAGTCAGATTAATAACCTGTTAATCTAAATATACCTTAACTGTACTAGAGTTAAAAAAGGTATAGTAGGTAGGTCTTAGTACTAAGAACGGTTAAGACAGTTAACCGCCCGATTTTTAGCTATACCGCGGTCAGGTATAAAAATTTCTTTAACCTGGCCATAACCTGGCGGTTAGGTATAAAAATTCCAATTAACCTGACCTGACCTGGCCGTTAGCCACTCTAGGCTATCTATATTTTAAGTTTAATTAAAACTAGTAGTAGTAAATTAATTATTACTATAAATTATATAACTATTTTTTAAATTTATTACAGTACTATTAAAGACTAAAGATATTACTATTTATCTAATTTTTACTATTTATAACAAATTTTTTAAATATCTAAAGAAATTTATTAAATAGTTTAAATAAAAGAAAGTACTATAGAAAAAGCTAATACTTACTAATTTTTATATAATATAAATAAAGCTTTTCTATTACTATAGTAAAATAAATAATATAAAGAATAATATTTTTACTATTAATATAATACTTGTACTATAATATAAGCTCTAGTTTTTTTAAAATAAAAATTAAAATCTGAAATAGCTTACTAAATATTAGAAAAATCTTATTAAATATTTTAAACTATATTAATAAGTAGAGTTAAAATAATAGTTAAAAAGTAATATACTAAAGTTCTTTAAATCAAATAATAATATTAATCTTTTTTAGATAATAGAATTAGATTAACCCAGTCTAGAAAATAAGAAGGATAATCTTATAAAATATCTTAACAGTTATATATTTTATTTTTTTATTTTTTATTTTAAGTTTTTTTTTTAATATTTACTTTAGCTACTATTTCTGTAATACCAGTTTAGATATTCTAAAAAAATAATTAGTATATATATTCTTTACTTATAAAGCTTATTTATAATATACTTTCTATTTCTATTACTAGTACTAGTATTAAGTAATTTTTTAATTTAGCTTAAAATATCTACTACTACTGCTAAGATTTACTAAATATAATTATAATACAAAAACTTATATTATATAGATATATAATATAGTTTAAAATAAAAAAAGATACTATTACCTAAAAAAAGAAATTTCTTTTTAAAAAAAAAATTAAAATTAACTAAAAGAAGAAGTATAGTTTTCTTAAAAAAAGTATTAAGCCGATTAGTAATAATAAAAATTATTATAATAATAAATAAAAAAAATAGTAAAAAAAGCTGTTTTTAAACAACTAAAAATACTAGTTTTATTAGAATATATAATAGGTAAGAAAAAAAAAAGTATTAGTTTTAATATAAATAAAAATCAGACAGTGCTAGTAACTAAAGAGGAGAAGGATAATAATAATAATAAAAATAATAAAAATAATCTTTTATTAGAAACTTAGCTACAGATATTAGATAGAGTTAGAAAATATCTATATTATAATAATAATTAATTTATTCTGTATTAGGTATATATTATATATAGATAAATTAAATTCTTTAGTTTTAACTACTATAAATTTATATATAACTGGATACCTTTTATACTAGATTATTTTAAATCTAAATATAATACTTTAAAAATATAGCTGAAATTATATAACTTATACAACCTACTGATCTTATAGTATTTATTTAGTTTAATAATCTATAGGTATCTGCTAAGAACCCATAGGTTGGATAGCTAAACCTATACCCAACCTGCAGGTTGAGCCCATCAACCCAAAACCCGCCAAGAACCGGGTTGGGTTTGAACCCGACCCGTAAACCCGCGGGCTTTGGCGAGGCCTAACCTGGCCGTTAGCCACTCTAAAATTCCTACTTCCATCTACTGCTTTATAATATGTTCCACAATGGGTTCTCAGCTTATACAACTATACTATAATAAAGATTATTTGTTCAGCCAGCTTTAAATATATTCTTATAGTTTAGCTTAAATAACAGAATACTGTAATCCGCCTTTTATACTCTCCTGTAATATAAAAGGAGTAGCCTTTATTTTTATAAGTAATAAGAATATATTCAGCTATCTCTTATTTTATTTTTGATTCTTAAGGACTCTTAGTGGTTTAAACTAGAAGTAAATAATTTAGCACATCCGCAGTGTTATTAATAAAATTAGATAGACCAGCTAACTAGGATATTTTTTAATATATTCTTATACAACTTCCTAATAAAGGCTGTATATTTAAAGTTTCCTAGATACCAACTTGTTGCTATACGCTGCTAAATAAATACTTATTTTATTATTTTAAGCTAAAGATGTTGTACTTAAGCTATTTTGTACATAGTCTGATACTAAAAGTAAAAAATACCTATAATAATCATATATCTCCCTACCAGGGCATGTATTTACAGCACTTTGGAAGAATATTTAAAGTAATACTATATAACTCTGATATATTATAATAAAAAAGAGTACCGAGTTTGATTCTGTCTCCAAATCAGTAATTCTTAAAGAAAGGAAACTAAACTAAATATCTTTATTTATAGGTTAAATGATTTAATATATATCTTTAGAAAAGGCATGGTACTCTCTGTACTGCTAAGCCTTATTTAGCTTTTTAGATATTTCTAAACTAGTATATTACATATATTTATAAATAGACAAGTTTTAATGCCTCTAGTACAGTTAAATATTGCAAGGTCTAAAAGGGTAGTAGGTAAAAAAAGTATAGGTTTTAAGTAATTATAGGATATTATTAACCTATAAGTAAAGCCTTTTTAGTAATTTTAATTAGAACTTAAATTAATACTATTAGTACTTAAGGGTATTTTAATATTAAAAAGTTTAGTTTAAATATAAAATAATCATTTAATCAAGGCTTAATATTTTTTAAGAATCAGATAAATAAAGGGCACGCCGGCGAGACGAAAGTAAAATATATAATATTAGTGGTACATATTTTATTTGGGTTATATAACTAAATTATATAAATTTAGATAAGGACTTGGGTAACAGTCTCTTCTCTAGTATTTACTTCCGGAGTAATCTGGGATTGCTCGGGAATTGCTTAGGACATGCACTTCTGTGCTCCCCCCACGCTCCGTGCCGCTCAGTGAGCAAAAAGCGGCGCCAGGTTAGACCTAAAGCGGAAAGGGAAACTCACTGGATTTCCGCAGCAATCCAGTTCGTTAGTAGTCTATTAAAACTAACTCTATACTACAGCCCTTATAGTCTGAGTGAGGTGGATGAAATGACAGGGAGAATGGCTTTGGGTGTACATGACAAGATTAGTGCTCTGTAGTCTAGATTGAAGAAATAGAAGAAATAGTAAATGGCAAGCAATTGTCTGCTGACACTTGCTATTGCCCTGGCAATAGAATTTTATTTGTGGTTGGGTCAACACATTCGAGGACTGGCAAGAATATAAACACACTAGCTCCGAAGGGTCAGATCGATCTGGTTGAGTCCCACTGTAAACATAGGACCAGAGTATTAAACCGACATATTTGAGGCAAATTATAGTGTCTCGAAGAAAATCATGAATTTATTCGGAAGAGATTCCAGGAGGCAGATAGCACACTCAAGAGAAAATGACATGATCTTCTGCTCGTGTTATAGCGCCGCCTTGTGTGGACGAACTCGATTCACTGACTTGGGGCTAGCTTGATCATCAGTTTGTATCGAGAACAGTCTCTTCATACATTGATTATTGTGATCCTCAAAACACTGACCGTTCTCCTGCAGCTACTTTGATCCAGGTACAGATTTCAAAGTTGCTCTCGGAGACAGACGACACCTGGAGTATATGGGGCTGGCCTTTTCCGCTGTCGTGGCATCTTTGGCTTAAGGCTGATTGAATTACCGGCCGTGAGGTGGTGGTATCACACTCTAGTCTTATGGGTTGGGTTGTGCGATGCCTTCGCCTCGGGTTGACGAAAGTACTGTTGCTGCTGTTGTTGCAACTGTTCCAAGGTATAATTGTCGTTAATGATGTTGCTTGATGATCGGGTTGTGCCTGTGCTGTCAGTTGTCGATTCGACAGCTGCTGTTGCTGCTGTTGCCGCTACTGCTGCCGATGCAGCAACTCTTGTGGGGTGTAATTGTTTTTCAGGCTGTGAGTGCTTAGCACATTCAATTGAAGCGTGAGTGACAGTTATGGACTGGTGTCTAGCATGGAGGAAGATATCCTCCAGGAGGTCCCGTCTCGCCACTGACCTATATCTGCTCCGTGATGATGAAAACGCTTGCCCCAGCCGAGCGCGCGGTGCGCTATTGCGTTTTTCTGCCACCAGCACTGCGACGCTCAAGATAGCTTCGCCGGTGCCGCGGTGATGCTACGGTCGCTCATCGCTCAGGTGGCTCTCAGCCTCGATCTCAGCTTCCTGGTCGAGGAGCAGCTCCACACGATCGCAACGCAGGATGTGTCCACCCTGCGCGATCTTATCGCAAAGGTGGTCAAGCGGGCCCCCGTAAAAAGCGTTGTATGCATGATCGACGGAGTGGACTTCTTGAGCAACCAGCTTCATGTGTACTGGGTGGAGGAGGTGCTGCGGTTTCTGAATAGCCTGCTGGGTGTTGTGGCGGGCAGCCGGTCGGATCTTATGTTCAAGATCCTCGTGACCACACCGAGAAGCGAGTCCAGCATCGCAATGGTTTCTTTATCGGGTGGAGCTACCCATGCTTAATAGGGTGGCCTTGGGCATCCGACTGCAGAGATGCAGTCTATTTTCTAACAGTGTTGTCCCTGCTACTTAACAGTGGTTCTAGTCATAATCACGTGTCATGTTCTGTCAAGGCAAACGCAGGCCTAAAAATAACCTCTGGAGTATGCATGCAGCTGGAGAGAAATGTCAACATGAATCATAAGCTTCTGGGTTTGTGTTCCTTTTTTCTTTGGGAAGTGCGGGCCCATTCCGCCAGTCTCTGAGTCACATGCCTCCTGCACTCCCAGAAGCAGCAGGGGCGTGAGTCAGATGATAGGTACCGAGATTTTGACTTGGTCTGAGGTCAGCAATCACATCCTTTCTTATAGACCCGTCGTCTGATAAGTACCGGTAAGCATGCGGCTCGCGACTAGTACACGCCAAGACTAATCGGTGGGGCCGATGTCAAACCCGGTATGTCCGGATTGTCCAGTAAAAAGGAAGAGGTAACCATAAGTATTCACGTAAGATTACTACCTATAGCTCAGCTAGCACGCCAGTCTTATCGTGGATGTTCCATTTGCCTAACCCCATAATCACCCTAATGTCAATTGAAGGGCGCTAGTTTGCGGATGTTAGTCGAAGGGCGTCAGACTTACTTTCCCGCTTCGCCGACTTACTTAAACCCGTTGAATGCCGCGCAGCAGAATACGCCTCATCTTTACTTAGTTTCTTTTTTTCCCCTTCTTCCAACCCTGGTCTTTCACGTCGACCCTCCATAATCTAAAAACCACACCCCTTACACTCACCCCACCCCACGCTCAAGCCCCACCTCGAGCTCAAAATGATTCACTTCCGCCTCGCAACCGCCGCCGACGCCCCGCGCCTGCGCGACCTAATCGAAACCGCCTTCCGCGCTGCCGACACTCGCGCCGACTGGACCGGCGACCTAGCCCTGGGGGCGCGCTTCCACGTCCAGCTGGACGACATGCTCGCGCGAATCGCCAACCCAGACGGCGCCTTCCTCGTTGCCACCACCACCACCACCACCACCACCACCACCAGCGACTCTCAAGACAGCTCGGAAGAGGAACAGAACGAGGAGGTAATCGCCTGCGTCAACATCTTCAAAAAGCCCCAAGCCGACCGCGACGCCATCGCCCGCCTGGCGCTTTTGGCCGTGGATCAGCGTCATCAGCAGGGCGGGCTCGGGCGGCGGGTCGTGGCGCATGCGGAGAAGCGGTGCAGGGAGATGTGGGGGGTGCAGCGGACGGGGCTGAATGCGCTGGATACTCGCGTTGCGTTGATTAGGTGGTATGAGCGCTGTGGGTATGTGCGGACGGGCGAGGTGTCGGTCATTCCGTTACCACCGGATGAGTTGAGGCTTGTGGAGTTTGAGAAGGATTTGGGTGCGGGGCTGGAGTGAGGGTTTGGTGGGAGGTGGATGGATGGTTGATTCGACTATGTGGGGTTATTGTAGCGGAACTATCACGGTGGGCGCGGTGGGCTGACGTGTGCTAGGACTTTCAGGGAGCTTTGAAGGGTACCAGTCGGTCGAAGAAAGAGGGTGTGGTAGTTTCTCTACGATTGGGTGCTTTGAAGGGGGCCAGTACTGGACGGACGATACGTTGAAGATTGTGGACCTTTTCAAGGTCAAGATGGACATCTGAAAGCTTGTCTGTACTAAGTCATGCATGTTTTGTTGTCAAAGCTTCTGTGAGACTATCTAACAACGTTTGATGACTATTGTGTTTATGACTACACATGGATTTAATGGTCCTTGGGCAGATCCGTAAGATCTTGGTGTCGATGGCTTCCTCTTCCACACTAGTACCTTACAAACGTCAGTAAATGCTAGAAAAATCATCAGAGGTGTTGAAGCGCCATAAAAAAGATACCGTCCCTTCCTGGGGAAAGGCTGAACTCTACTGAGTACAACAGAGCTTCGGTTAGTGACTGACTAGGGGGTTGAAGGATTCTCTGATTATGGGATAGGCAATATCTCAATGACTGAAAGTAGACAAAATACTTGACAACCTGACAACATTACTACAAAGAAGGTTCACAAATCCACAAGAAAACCCTGCGAACCTCCACAGGTGTATATAGCAGGAGAGCGATACAAAGTCCAACACGAATAAAGAGATATGTTGTTTATACATGAACCAGATTTCACAGCTTGTCAAACACCTCAATAGCAGCCTGGGCAGTCGACGTCGCACTCGCCGGGTTCTGCCCGGTCACCAGCCGCCCATCTACCACATGGAAATCATCCCAGATGCCGGCCGACCGTTCATCTGCTCAGCCCCAAATAATCAGCTTCTTATTCAGAATTGTAGGAGATTGAATGCAAGAAACTTACACTTCGCCCCCAATCGCTGCGCCAGCTCCTCCACCATCTCCGCTCCGAGCCCGCGCAACTCCGTCATGATTCCCATCGTCTCTTCAGCTTCAGTAGTGAACCCCGTGATCTTCCGCCCCTGGATAATCGGGGTATTCGTCGCCCGGTCGTGCACGTCCGCAAAAATGGCCGGGCCGTGGCAGACGGAGGCGACCACGCCACCGGCCGCCCAGACCTGCTCGGCAATCTGCTGCAGCGCGCGGGCGGTTGGGTAGTCGATCAGCGCGGCGTGGCCTGCGGAGGCATAGAACAGGCCGTACTCGGCGGCTGCGTCGGCGAGGATTTCGGCAGCGGGCCGCATGTGATCGAGTTTCTTCCGGAACTCGCTGTCCAAGTCGTTCCAGATGGCCAGGTCCTCGCCGTGCAGGAAGTCGGGTTGCTGGGAGAGCCAGTCTGCGGTGTAGCTGCCGGTCTCAGACGCCAAATCGACCTCAAAGCCCGCAGCCACGAGGGCGCGGTAGGGGTGCAGAGCCTCGCTGATAAAGAGGCCGGTGCGCTCCTTGCCGTTGAACAGGGTGGCGCTGGCGGAGGTCACTGCGATTAGGGCTTTGCGTGCCGGCATGTTTTCGATTGGGTAATGTAATTGGGGAAGAAGAAAGTAAGATGTGGGATTGCTTGGAGGATGTCGGTGGACTATGCTGTTCGATGTTTTTGTTGATTGCTGATTATTCCTTTCAAGCGAGGAAATCTCCAGCTATTTATGGTCCTGCTTTGTTGAATACGAGGGGACGCGGTCAAGGCGTAGGACGTCCGGAGTTGCGGAGCTGGGGAGTTGCGGAGTGCAGCAATAGCCTATACAATGGCTGTTATCGATAAGGATTCGGATTGCATGCTCCCGCAACTCCGTCGTCCAATCAGTGAAGCTAATTCACGTGATTATGCACAGATACGATCAAGCACGCACTGCGCTGTTAGGCACCATCAATCCGCGTCAGCATCTCACCCTCATCAATCCTGCTCACCATTCCTTGAGAGTTGATGAGTACATACCAGACTGATCGCCGATCATGAGCGCTCCAAGCACCAGACTGCCTAATACACATCGTCCTCGAAAGAGTCAGCAGAACCAGCAGCAGCAACAGCAGCTCCTCCAACGGCGCAAACGGGCCCAGGTCGCCCGAGCGTGCGGCAATTGCCGTGTCCGCCGGATCCGCTGCGACAACCAAACCCCATGCTCCAACTGTGCCCTAAGTCGGACAGTCTGCAGCAACAGCAGCGCCCCCGTCGCGCTCACCCTGTCCCAGGCCAACCAGGAGATTGCCTTGCTCAAGCAGAAAGTCCAAGAGCTGGAAGCCGCACTTGAAACCTGCACATGCAGTAGCCGAGAGAATCTCCCACCCGTCGTAACCTTGCGCCAACCGCCAATCGAGATTCAAGTTGGACCGGCAAGTGAACCTCATCCACATGCTACCCCGCATCTCCCCTGGGGAGGGATTCATTTTCGACCGGCACGCTCCTCCAACAGTCTATGGCTGGGTCCGTCATCACTGTACTCGTACATTCAGCGGATCAATGGCTTTCTCAGCCTTCAGTTGGACCAAGAGCAGCCCGCGCATCAGCTGCTTCCCATCTCCGCCAGTGACAACAAGCTCCTCGACCGGCCCACCACCGACCCAACCAAAAGCCTAAACCCGCCTCTAACCCCAACAACCTCTGTCTATCTGACTCCGCTGCAGGAGGACTTTTTCATCAACCACTTCTGGCAGACCTACCACGTTTCCCTCTTCCCCATCATAAACGAGGCGCATTTCAAGCAGCACTACGCCAGCCTATGGACGGCAGGTGGTAAGGAACGGCGATCGTCGGCTCTCGTGGACATCGTGGTGGCGATGTGCATGCAGTACCACATTTCCACCCTGCCGGCAGATTCACAGAGCGGGCTGCTGGACGGCCAGGATGCCCTCGTAGCCGGCAGGTGGCACTACTGGCGGGGCCAGACACTGCTCGCCTACGAGCTGGAGAGCCCGTCTATCGCCACGCTGCAATGCCACCTGCTCTGCGCCGTCTACCTCTGCGGGGGCTCCTTCCACAACATGATGGACAGCACGGTGAGTCTCGCCGTGCGCACTGCGTACATCTTGGGTCTACACGTGGACCCGCCTCCGAGTCTGCCGGAACCCGATCGCGAGCTGCGGCGGCGGCTGTGGTGGGCGGTCTATGTAATGGACAGTCGAGCGGGTATGAAGCTCGGGCGCCCGTTCATGCTCTCCGACTGCTCTCACCAGACCATGCCGCAGGTCCCAAGCGACACCCTCGCTATCGCCGCCAGTTCCGGCTCGGCCTTTGTGCCCATCGGCGAGGACACGACATGGTTGAGCTTCAACCGGTACCAGACGACGCTCTACATGGCCATCCGCACAGCCTACAACGCGCTGTTCACCGTTGATCTCCATCTGAGCGAGGGCCAGACCATCTGGAATGACCCAGCTGCGCTAGAGACCGGCGCCCAGATCTTGGCGCAACACACGCCGCGCATCGCCGAGTGGGCGGAGAGCGTCCCGCGCGCCCTGCGGCTGCAACGCGAGGGTACGGGATCGGACCGACCGTTCGCGACCGGCGCCGCGCGCCTGCTGCTCGAGCCATTCACCCCACCGTGGCTGCAGCGGCAGCGCGTGCTGCTCGAACTCACCTACCATCACCAATGCACCAACCTGTACCGACCCGCCATCTCCTTCCAATGCTCCCCGCCACCGGGCGGTCACGCCGAAACGCTGGCCCGGCGCTGTGCCGCCCACGCCATCGCCGTCTCCCAGCTCCTCCACCAAGTGATGGAGGAAACCTCCCTACTCGACGGGTGGCACGAGGCGTTCTATTCGCAGTGGAACGCAGGCATGTCCCTGCTGGGGTTCCTGATGGTCTACCCTCATGATCCAATTGCGCCCGATGCGCAGGCCGTGATCGGGCAGGCGTTCGCCGTCTTCGAGCGCTTCCGCGCCGGGTTCCCCATCGCCGGCCACGCAAGCAAGATTCTGCTGGGCCTGCTGGGCCAGGCAGATCTGGTCGCTAGATTGAGCGAGGAAGGCCAGCAGCGGGAAGAGGAGCGGGAGCGAGCCCCCGAAGACGGCGATGCTTGGGCCTTGCCGCAGGATTTAGACGCAGATCTGCTGAATTTGGCTGGGGATGTGGACTTTTGGAATCAGGTCGATCTGCTGTGGCCGCAGGCGCCGGATCTGGTGGATTTGGCTCTGTTCTAGAGGGTCAAGGGCAGTGTTAGCTACCAAAGACTGCTGCTTCGGGCTTACCATGTAGCACATCATATATTTTTAATCTTATAACTTTGCGGGTTTTGGCTGAAGAGATTAATCCGAAAAGCCGCAAACAAAACAAAAACATACAACAGAAGGGATTCGCTGGTGGTCACCCACCCAACTACTAACCTCCCGGCGTGTGGCTTAAGTACGGCTGAGCGGACGGGAAGCCCTGTTTTCCACACCCTGTGGTCGTATGTGCTTGGATCTTCTCCAAACATATTCATGATCAGAGGCTGCCTAGCTGATTCTCTCGCTTCGGGTCCGGCCCTTTTGTCGCTTACCGAGTCCAGTGTTGCTTTTGAGGCTTGGTTATGGTAAGATCATGAAAATGTGATCCTCCAATGCGTATACCGTTCGCTGTTAAAGGAATAATCGTACACTATATAGAGATAGTGTGATGGATGTATGCACATTTCTAGTGATGACACTTTTCCTGATTCCGTAATTTGTTACACCAGATATATAGTGGATTCTGTAACTAGCGAAATTATTCAACTTGCTTCATCACATTTCTCAATAGCTAAATCTTGAAAGAAAAAACTAAAAACGAGAGAGAGGGAGAACCAAAAAGAAATAAAAAAAATTTCTCATTCAGTATCTCAAGAATGAGAAAAGAAAGGGAGGGACAGAGGTTTCTAGTATCACTACTTGATAACCCCCAGCGTTGTAAGCCGTATCCTTAACCTCACTATGAAAAGAGTAAACGTCTGGGCCCTTGAAGGATGAGGCCAGGGGAGGGTTCCATGGCAGTCGTTCAGCATAACGCCCAGATTGAGCGTGGTGGCGCGTTCGCCGATCGCATGGCAGTAGTGCGCCAGGGCGTCCTGGTACGCACACGCCGCCGAGTAGTTGACCGCGGCCACCGAGGGCGCCCGAGATGGACGAGTACAGAATGAAAAAGTCCATCCCTCTCGGCAGTAGGCGGCGCAGGTTCCAGCTGCCGGCCAGCTTGCACGCGGCCGCCTCGGTCCAATCACGGTAGGTCATGTTGCTGAAGACCTTACTCTGGATGTCACAAACCCCACTGTCAGCGTCGTTTCTCGGAAGGAAGGAGAAGGGGCAAGGAAACTTATGCGGAGAACCATCGCGGACTGAATGCAGGCCGGGTAGTGAAACAGAGGCTTCGATGGTGGCTGTTGAGTGATAGGCGTCCCGGACACCTTACTGCACTGTAGAAATGCGTCACTTGACCAAGATCACAGTAGTTAGTTGAGGCTTGTTACACCGGATTAGTCAGCCTTGTCTAATATCTCGATAAAGTCCCCGTCTTCCACGTGGCAAGACTTCATTCACCTCATCTCCAAACACAATACGTTCAGTATCTGGACTCAAGTGCTTAACATCCAAAGACCGCAAGCACTCCACATCGAGGCCAAGCAGATCCTCATCAAAATCAGAAATGCGATGCAGAAAGGGTACTCCAAGCTCCTCATCTACGTCGTTGTGCTTCCATCCACGAACGCGAGCACAGCTCAGGCAACAATGAACGTGCAGATGATGTCGTTGCTTTATGCGGGGGAATGCACGGAGGCAGACTGGAGAAGGCTTTTGACTGACGCGGGCCTCCAGGTTTGTAAGCCCTGACCGGATCCGCGGCAATATGAAATGATCATTGAGGCCGAGGTCGCGGATGTTCCGCGCCGTTGGGAGGAAGCACATTTCTAGATAAGCGAGGCAAGATAACATAATGGTATTTGGTCTGCCAGGGCGGGCTTGCTCTAAACACGTCGGGGTGGGACTCACCGTTCACTAGCCAGGCGGGATGCGTCGGTCCGTGAGCTTTCAGTACCCTTTGCCTCGCAGGCGGTATGGTTCAGACTTAGGCTTTAGCAATGGATAGTTTACGGCGTGAGGGTCAAACTCATCAGTCATCTCAAGTACGGGAGTAGGTGTGAGCTAGGATTGGGCTGTATGGCCGGTGTTAACCCCCCAAATTCCAGAAGATGGGTTGCGAGAAATAGCCCATACTTTGCTCAGGTGCAGGCTCTCCAACTCTGGCATTGACTGGGGCAGGTGCTAAAGATTCACTGGCCAATACCAGTAGCTGTCACCAGGGGGGTTGCATTAGTGCCGCAGACAAATCCCTGTCACGCGGAGGAATGGAGGCGAGGTTCAGCTCAGGAATGCACGGAACAAAGAAGACGAACGACGGGAATGGTATTTGCAATGCCATAACCAGAAGCCAATCGAGCTCGATACAGAAATGAGGGAAGACCCTTAGCTATGTAATGTCCTGCGCCTGAAACCCCGCGACGTGATCGACCTTTGGGTGGATGTGACGGAAGGAGCAACATTCTTCACTAAGCTTTATTCCTGAGGTATCCCCCGCGGACTCCTAATCAGTGTGTACCTGCACTTGTCATAACATGCCATTGAGTGACTGTCAACAATTCCGAGCCTAAATGTATTGGAATGTCTGCAATGCTGATAGGCCTCTCACACCCGTCCGTAAGAACAGGGATCAACCTGCAGATTTACTAATAGGGCACCATACTGGCGGGTGTCTAAATAGACTCAAAAGAACTGAAGGATGTAGTGAACTTACTTAGCTTTGCAATACTCTGCACATGGTACATTCGGGTTGTCTACCAAGTACAAGCTGACAGACTGAGACTAAATTCCATGACCCGAACGGTGCTCGCCTTTCTGGCCTTGGCCTCCTTCGGTGTGTCTATGCTGCTTCCTCCTCCTTATAGTGCACAAATCCCCTTCGATCTAACATTGGACAATAGTGACGGCCGGCCTCACGCCAGGGAACGGAAATAGCACATGTGCTCAATGGTGTCAACACCAGAACCTCGACCAGACGTGCAAGCCTTTGGCAGCCAAGGGGCAAGGCCCCTGTTATACCTGCGGGCCCGCCCGAAAGGCTGCAACTCAAGAGCTCTGCTCCGGCGCTTGCACGGACACCAGTACGGATAGCAAGAATTGCGCTTCGTGTGGGACAGTGGTGAGTATCTGGGGTTGTTGCAGTCCCGGAGGGAATACTTACTCTTTTACAGTGTCCAGCCGGATCGACCTGCTCCCAGGGCGTTTGCACTTGCACAAACTCGGGATTGGGTCTCTGCAACGAAACATGCCCTTCCTTCGATTCCGATAACAATCACTGTGGGGAATGTGGCAACGTGGTGCGTTTGATCCCCTCGCAGCGGAGTTTGCGGTTCCTAGGCACGGAGGCTGACTCGGAGGTTTTGGCTTGTCGCCCGCCGCAACTGATAGTGTCCTGTATCTTCGATATGTCAATCCGGAGCTTGCGTTCCTTGCGCAAGCTTCCAGCCACAAATTACATATGCGGTCAGGGATCTCCCATGGGGTGTGGCAGTGGGCGATTTCAACGGAGATGGCCATCTCGATCTTGCCGTGTCAAATGCTGGAAATGAGACCGTGAGTATCTTGCTCGGGACTGGTTTGGGAAGCTTCCAGGCTCAAATCGCCTACGCTGCTGGCAGCTTTCCTTTTCAGATCGCGGTAGGAGATTTCAACGGTGACGGCATTCTCGATCTGGTTTCGGGCACGGCAGCAAATACTGTCACCCTCTTGCTGGGCACCGGAGAAGGAAGTTTCCAGCCACCGCTGCAGTTTCCCGTGGGGCTTGGACCCGTGGCCATCGCTGTCGCTGATTTCAACCAAGATGGCCATCTGGATGTGGTGACGGGGAATCACGATGGAAACAGCGTGAGTGTTTTGCTAGGGACAGGCGAAGGGAGCTTCCAGTCTCAGACTCAATATGCCGTGGGAAGCACACCCGATGGTGTGGCTGTCGGTGACTTCAATCAAGACGGCCATCTCGATCTCGTCGTCGGCAACGAGGGCAGCAATGTGGCGAGTGTCCTGCTGGGCAATGGCGACGGAAGCTTCCAGCCGCAGACTACAGTTCCGGTCGGATCTGGCCCATATGGTGTGACTGTTGCCGATTTCAACAAAGATGGCCGGCCGGATTTTGCTGTTACAAATAGCATGGATGCCTCAGTGAGCGTCTTGCTCGGTGTGGGAAACGGGACCTTCCAGCCACAGGCTGTGTTCGCCGTGGGGTCCTATCCGAGGGCTATTACGACGGGCGATTTCAACAAAGATGGTGAGCTTGATATCGCGGTGACGAACGATGGAGGGGCCTCGGTCAGTATCTTGCTTGGCATGGGGTTCGGGGGCTTCCTCTCACCTGCGGCCACGTTTGCAGTGGGCAACAACCCGACTGGTATAGCAGTGGGCGATTTCAATGGAGACGGCTACCTTGATCTCGTCACCACTAATATAGTAGACACCACTATAAGCGTTCTGCTTGGGCGGGCTTGTAACACTTGAAAGCGATGTCATTGAGTCACTTTATCCGGACCGGAGACCCGGAACTCCTGTTATATGAACCTTTTTAGTGTCAGAAATCCAATTGTATGTGAGCATGCGGTGTGGACAGGTAGCCGGAATATGGGATCAGGGTGCGGGCAGGCAAATTGGACCTCGTCATGGACTACAGTAACACTGACGTCCTAAAGGCTGGTTATGTCGTTAGTACTGTTCAAGCCTGTGGGAAGCTATTAGTAGGAAAAGCATCCAGAAGAAAATATCCATAAGATTGATGATTACAACACTAACTCGGTGAGCATTGCTGTTGGCACAACATCAGCTAAGCTTTAGCTTATTCCTTATCAGCATCTAGAAAGTACTGCCAGTGAAGGACACCTCAAAGGTACTGTGATTATCATAACACAGCACTCTGGTTTTGATCATTTCGGCTGACCTTGGTCGCGCAGTCCACCTTTTGGTCTCGCGGGTTCGCTTGCTTTGCTACTTGATTATGATTTTGCACGTCTTCGACAGCAAATTCAGCACTTTCACCTCAGGCCCGGCGGTTTATATCGTATCTAAGACATACTGAATATCATAAATTCGGTGTTCGAGGGCTATCTAGGATAGGGCAGCTTACAGCTTCCGTAAATACGGGCCGAGGGCCTAATACACATATCCAGGAGCATCGCTCTCCCGGCCCTCCCACTCCCTCGAACTCCCTGGTCCATCTCCCCGTCGAGATGTCGTAAGCATCACGAAATTCCACTTTTAGGGCTGCAGGACACTCAGACGTGTTATTTGGTACGCGATGACAGGGGTTCACCGGAATCCAGCCAACCAGATCACTCCCTCCGTCGAGATGTCAACTGATCACGAAAATCCACCTTCAAGGCTGAAATCTCGGACGTGTTACTTGGGACGCGTCGACAGGGGTAGCCCTGGAGTGAGCCAATCACATCCTTGCCTCCGCCGAGATGCTGAAAGTATCACGAAAATCCACTTTTAAGGCTGCAGGACTTTGGACGTGTTGTCTGGTACGCGCTGGGCAGGGTGCACGTGGGTCTGGATTATCCGGTGATATCTGATCGATCCAGTCAAGTACCCCTCACTGTCCACTCCGTTGCTGTCAGCTTCCTCGATAGGATCGTCTATTGTGATGACGCATCACCGGATTGCCCGTCGCAGTACGCTTGAGACCCCCTCGCGTCAGCACCCGAACAAGTGATGCGTTGACTGGAATACCTTTCAGGGCTCTGCGCAGGAGCTTTAACATCTCGTCGTCAGAGAACTGCTCCAGGCAGGAGACGACTGGTAGACCACGGAAGAGCCAGGTCTCGCATGCAGACAACCAAGAGCGCTCATCGTCGATCAGAATGACCCCCGACTGGACCCCGTCCCCGTCTCCGCCGGAGAAATCGGAAGCCCTTGTAAGAATATATGAGTAGTGTGTACTGAGTTCGGTTCTTTACGAATGTCATTTTCCCATTACAGTGACAACCACCTTTACCGCCTTATTCGCTCTTCTACCGCTTCCTATCCAAGAAGCATCTGAGGCATATCCGATACTCAGGTATTTTCTCGGTTAGGTAACCGAGAAAAGGAACCATATTAGGTGGGTCCAGATCTGAACCACCACCCCGGAAATGCGAAAATCGTGACAGATTGAGACCATAGTTCAGTCGTCAGGTTCTGCGCTGCCTTCCACTCTCTGCTCTCCAGCTCTGCACCCACCGGCTCCACTGTGTCGATCATCTTCCCTGAACACCAGCCACTGTGGGGCGTGCAGCTCAAGGCTACCAAACAATCATTCATGCCGATCAAGCAGACCCGCCGAGACTTCCAATATTTTCTTCGCTATGGAATCGATGCACAGGAAGCGGGAGAACATTCGTTCGGATCCGCAGCTCAGCTGCGCCAGGTCTTGCTTGACCCGAGCGCGGCGAACTAACAATAATGCTCGCAGCTTGCGGTCACACACCCACCCCCTCCACCCAACTAAGCTGAACCAAGTCGCACAGTATAGAAACAGCCTTACCCGTAACCTCACTAAGCGCAGCCCACCTTGCTCCAACTGCCTTCAGGCCGCACGCCAGGAGATCTCTAGTTGTGTCTCAAATACATAATAAATGTCGAGGCCCTGCACTACTCCCCTGTCACAACCCGTACCCAATAGCAAAAGATCCAGCCATACGTAGCATTCAATTGCTCCCGAGCACAAACTAGCTAGCAATACATCCTCACTGCTCCTACCTCCACCTCTGCCAGCTAGCACCACCTAGTCCCATCACAGAAGATCTTCATCCGAAGCCCTCTCCAAGAGTCGAGAATAAACCACCTCATCTCTCCTCCTCAATGACATACGGACCCTGCAACACCTGGTTACTGCGAGTAATCACGCGGCGATCCTCGCCTCCATTCTGCCCGGGGACCCATTCCACCTTGAAGATGGCACTGAACCCAAGAATTAGCATCACTGACCCTCCACTAAGCACCTCCCCCCCCCCCCCGCACTCCAAAGCCGGGAAAGACGGAAGAGAGAACGTACTGCACCCTACCCTCGTAAATCTTGCCATCATCCTTCCCGATCACGCGGCCCCGCATGCCGAACCCGAGGGTGCCGCCGCGGCCCTCCGGGTCGCTGGGGTCCGGGGAGGCGATGGCCTCGTGGAACTTAAACTCAAGGAAGGTGTAGCGGGAGCGCCAGTTCTGGACGAAGTTCTTGAAGTCATCGAAGTGGAGTTTCTCGTAGTTCCATCTGCGGCGGTCGTTGTATGTTAGTGGGACGATGGTCTCTGCGATAACATGTCGGTGGTTGGAAGAGCGGGGAGGGTGGGGCGTTGCTCACTCGAAGGTCGTTTCGGGGCTGAAGTTCTCCTCCAGCAGCTTGAGGGCCTCCTCGTCGGACGGGATCTCGTACATCAGGCTTGTTTCTGGGTTAGTGATTGCTCGAACCAAAAGACCACTATGGGGGGAGGGGGATACCGCTGGATGCGCTGGACGTAGTACAGCAGAGGGATGGTCACCTCGTCTGACTTCTTAGTCGGGGGAGTGATCTTGCTGGGAAGGGGAATCATAGCTGCAATGATTTAGAGAAGGCTGATTTCATTCAAGTTGCTGTTGGAACTGGTGCGGTGCTGGATGGGAGAGGATGTTGACATCTCAGACTAGAGGGGGGTTATATATCTTCGTTCTCCAGGCGCAACAGGGAAATGCTTTCATCGCGATACGAAGCTGACAGCGCTGGTATCACGGATTGTATGGCACGGTATCGACACAAGGGTTAATCGTTCATCCTCCGCCGTGAAAAGTGTTTGTGGGGTTCAGCCGAGATCTGAATTTCTCGTATCGGACTGACACCCAGATCTCCGGGTCTGCCATTGCAGATCGGCGTACGACGTAGAGATCTCGGGCGTTTCAAGGAAAGTCTAATTTTATTGCACCACGTAGCCATTTGTTCGGGATTGCTGGACCATACTGACGTGGATGGTGTGCCAGCCAACTCGGCGACGACACGGTTCATGTACACAGTGTAATCCAGTTTCACTGGCTCTGCGCGAGTCACCCGGGATGACTGGATTGCTAATGTTCATCAAATATCGAACCGTCTCACAGGTTGGTCACTTTGACGTCGGGGACTGTCAACCGGTCTGAATTTCATCGGGTGGTCTTCTCCCGAGGACTTTGCTAGCATTTTTCACCCAGAGCGAGCCGTTTGCCACACAGCAATGTCCAACCAAGCTGAATGTCTGGAGGAAGTCTAAAGGCGTAAAGTATCATGACACCGTACAGGGAAACATGATGACCTGAACTGTACAACTGCAGACAACTGACTTCTCGAGTACTCGATAGTCAACTGATTAGAGCGGGAAAGTAGGATCCGGGGGGGGGGGGGGGTAAGAAGGCAACGAGAAGAGCATTCACAATACATTCATACTCATGTATTCTTCAATACGCGACGTACTTGGGACAGGCTCTGATTTGAAAACAACAAACGGAAAACCAGTCTCTCATGTAAATCCAGAACAAGTCCAAGACTATCATATACCAACACAATACGTCAATAACCTCGTGTTAAAGTCCTCTCTCCTCCAGCGCCCGCCGCAACGTCTTCTGAAACCCAAATACATGCTCTGGCGACAGCATCGTGTAGTGTGCGCCCGCAACGTCGTGGAAGCGCGGCTCCGACCGCGCGAAATCCTTCCACTTGACCATGTGCTCGTCGTACCACTGACGCTTGGAAGACGCCACTCCCGCAAGTGGGATACAATAGAAACAATCGATGCCGACCACCGAACCGGACGGCTCATATTCGACTGCCATACTCTGCAGGCCGAAAGCAAGACACGCCCACTTCAGGAGACCCTCTCTCGTCAGCGCGAGCTCCACCAGCCGTCTCGGATCTGAACTCCCCCACACTATATCCAGCGCTTCCTCCTGCGAGATGGTGTCCCCAAGCTCCGTCGCCAGCTCACTCGCGCGAGCCTCGCTCATCAGATCCAAGAAGTACGCGAGGTGCAGGAGACACTGCCGGAAGTCCAGCTGGCGCATGCGCGATCTAATATGTGGAGGAAGATTGAACGAGCCGAGGAATCCCACAGTATCCCCGTGTTGCTCGAGTCGCTTGCTGGTCTCGAAGGCGAGCATGGCACCGTAGGAGTAGCCGGCGATCGCGTAGGGGCCTTTAGGCTGTGTCTGCTTAATGGCTCCGTGATATGTGGTAACTGCGTCGTCGATACTAGCGAATGGCTCCTCCGAGTCGTTGAAACCTCGCGCTCGGAGGGCAAAAACCGGGCGGTCTTGAATGTATTTGGTCAGGTTCAAGAAGACAAGCACTTCGCCGACCCCCGGGTGGACGAGCCAGAGCGGTGTCTTGTGGCCTTCGTTGTGCAGAACAACGACCGGGTTATATACCTGGGGAGCTTGGGGCGCGAGATTCTGGAGGTCTCGAAGAGATTCACCTAGCGCTCGAATGGTCTGGTTTCTGAGAAGTGTGATGATTGAGATTTCCTGTGACAGATCTAAGCGTTCCTCGTGGGCCTTCTTAAGCTTGATCAGCTCGATTGAGGTGATGCCCAGGTCGAGAAGTGGGCTTTGTACTCCGAAATCTTCGTCTTCGAGCCCGAGGGTGTCTGTGAAAATTGCGAGGAGCGTAGATTCGAGTTCGTCTCTTGGTGGTGCTTTTGTAATGCTTCGGTAGAGCTTTACCATCTTGCTGTTCAGCTCCTGGTAAGGCTGGTACTCCCCTCTCTCGTAGCTATTTTTGATCTGCGCTCGCGAGAGTTTGCCCAGCGCTGTCTTTTGGAGGAGATGTTTTGAGAGTGGAATGACCTGCGGTCGTGCACCGGTGCACATCATGACGGTCTGGGAGATAGCATCAGTCGTTTGAACACGGCCGACCATATCGTCTGCTCGATACGTTGGTAGGTAGACCACAAAGATTTCTTCCGTCTCACCCCCCTGAGATAGCGAACAGAAGCAACAGTTATAAGAAGGATTAAGGCCTGGGATGTCCGCATCGTCCAGTGCTCTCTCGATAGTTTGAGGGTTATACTTGAGGCCGTTTATTATCATTGTGTCCTTATCGCGACCGGCCATGATGAGATAGCCGTTCGGGTCAAGCAAACCACGGTCGCCCGTCTTGAACCATCCATCGCTTGTGAAGGAGTCCGCCGTGGTTCTCATGTTGTTGAAGTAAGATTTGAATACCACAGGGCCGGTGACTTCAAGGCTTCCAACCTCGCCCGGCGGAACGGAGGTGTTGGCGGGTGAGCCATCCGTGATACGAACCTGAATGCCCGGCATGCATTGGCCGACTGCCGCAAATTTCAGCTTCTCTTGTTCGTCATACTCAGGGCATCGCGTGTTAAAAATGGCCCCGGCACATGTCTCAGTCATTCCGAACCCAGGCACGATAACATTCGGTGGGGTGCCGTGTTGGACCAATAGTTTCGAGATGCTAGCACATGTTCGAGTCACATTAGCTTCTCCGCCTGAAGCAATGTATTTTAGACAGCTGAGATCCCACTGAGGCGTGTCCTGTAGACCTTTAAGGGTGGCTCGAAGTTTGGCCAAGAAGGAATTGGGCACAAATGTCCGGCAGACACGGTGTGTATCGATCAAGTCAAGAAAAGTGGTAGGATTCGACAGAAAATCCGATCCGGGAACATGTACTTGATCCATGCGAGCGAGCATGGCTTGCAGATGGATTTCAATTAATGCTGCAACATGGTCGAGGTTAACCCAGTTCATGAAGCTTCTACCGGGGAGCGAGACAACGGAAAGCTTGCCGACATTCGCTGCCAGGATTTGACCGTGGCTTAGACAAACTGCTTTGCAATTCCCCGTGCTACCGGAGGTGAGGAGCATAACGGCAGTGCCATCTGGCCCAGGGTTGCTATTTATGTTCTCCACAAGTGACGATGCTGACAGGTTGAGTGATTCGACGGATACGGGGCGTATTGCGGCCTGGTCACCGAATTCAGGCACCTGGCTCTCTCGAGTCAAGCACAACGGTTGTTTCAGCATTACGGACAGATGTTTCAAATGAGCCGTGCGGAGGAGGGGGCTGTTGGGAAGCGCCGTGGACATGACCGGAATACATCCCGCCAACATCACTGCCCAGAACCAGACGATGTTGTCCCAGTGGGATGTAAAATGCAGAAGCACTGGTGACTGAGGCAGACGGTCATTGTTATACCTGCCGCGGAGTAATCGACTAGCCCGACGTGCCTCACGCAGGAGTTCGCAATAGGAGTAGGTGCTGCAGCATTTGGTTGGGCCCGAGAAGTAGCAAATGATCTGTCCACTTTCCCTCTCCCCAGCCACTGTTTCGAGCAGTTGAATGAGGTTTTCGAACACCATATTTTCGAACGATAGAGAGATCTTGACAAGAAATTGAATGAAGCGGTGTTCTGGCGCAAAGAGGCAAATCTAAGATGGTATGTGAAAACCGCTCACTGCCCAAGCATCTGATGGCACGCCCTTATAACCTCTCGCAGCTTCTAAATCTGTATCTCGGGGATCGAGTCTCTGAAGTCCCGACCGGCGTAACAATCGAAGGTCTGTTGGATGACCTCGGAGTAAGTCAAAGCTTGCAAATCTTACTCTGCTTTGCGAAGCTCGATGTTCCAGGGATAACCGCACCGTATCCTTGGCCTGTGATACCACATGGAAATGAGCACGGTGGCGTTTTGGACTGTGTGGTGAACTTACTCACCAAGAGCGTAAGAGATTTCAAGACCATTATCAGTCGAGACAAGCTTCTGAGCGACAAGTGTTCGGCCGAAACGAGCCTAGAATCGCTTTCTCGAAGCAACTCCGCTCTGTCCAGCCTGCTGACAAGCAGCGAGTATCTTCGTTTCGGAGATTCCCGGTCTGCCAATGTAGGTGAAAGCCTGTCAAGCTCTGCTTTGTGAGAAGTGGAAGTCATCGTGGAAATTGAACCGAACCGCAATTGCAAAGCTGACATGGGTGGTACCTCCGACGTAAGCGTCCCGTTTGACTTCGAGACCGAAAGGCTGTCGGGTGTCAAAAAAGAAGAGGGACGGTGAGAAAGTCTATTTGAACCAGTGAAGGAGGTGGGGGAGGGAAAATTGTCCTAGATCGATGCTGGCAATGATGATTGTTAGTTTTACCGGTGATGTCATGAGGCAGTTGTGACTTCTCGTACCGGGGAGGAAGGATAACGGGGAGGAGCCGATGAGAGGGGCTAAGAAAATAAGCCTCTACAATGAATAGTAGCGCTGATGACGAATCGAAAGAACATCAAGGTTGTGAAGGGACTGTCGTTGACGTTAACACTCGAGGATTATGGGAGCACCGATGAAGAACAGAAGAGACGGAGGGAAAGGAAACTCGGCAAGCCGTGGCTGCCACCTTGGTAAGAAATATGCAAGGGCAGATAACTATATTCGCCCTCACGTTGCGATTCCCCAGACCAGCACCTCAACAACACATTTGTGAACTCCATTCGGAGCCTTGACCGACTACGACAATAACTGGTGCTAACACAAGAACACATTCCATTAGGTCAATCTGTTGTAATAATAGTACAAAAAGCAACATTGTCAAACCACCGACCAATAACCACCACTAAACCCTTCCCTCACCCTGCTTAACCGCAACGATTAGGGCCTGGTATGGGTCCAACCCGTGATACTGAACGTCAACTAGCTCCAGATTCGCAGATTCCAGTAGTTTGGCCCAGGCCCCGCGAGTCCGTTCCTGCGCCCCTACGTTCGCCATCATCTGCAAATCCATGGCCGTAGCCATCCAGTTAATCCCACTATTGGGCAGAACCATCTCATCAAGAAGGAGAGTTGAATCGCTGCGCATTGCTTTTGCGGTATTCTGAAGGATTGAATGACAGCTGCGGTCAGGGAAATCGTGGAGAACTCCTCGGAAGTAGTAGAACTTGGCACCTATCGCCAATCAGCAAAGACTACGCTGGAGTCATCGCCTCCGAGTCTTACCTATGACCGGCTGTTCTTCGAAAATATTGTAATACATCTTCTCGACCCCTGGGATGGTGGGGGCACTCTCCATAACCTGGGGCAAGTCTTGAAGGATAAATCGACCGGGAATGTCAGGATCGTACTGGAGCACCCGCTGGGACTGATGGCCGGTGCCCCCGCCAACGTCCACAAACAAGACCTCGTCTGTTGCTGTTCCCTTACTGCGAAGGACGGTTACAAGCTTGGCCCAGTTGGTGGTCTGGTTTCTCTGGAAATGCATGTGGTTGTGGAACATGGCGCATTTCTCCGGGTGAGCTTTCAGGAACGCGAACAGGTCGCCTTTGCAGCCGAACGCGTCATGCAGAGGCAGGTTGAGAGAGTCTGTGGGATTGTCATAGCCAGTTCGCTCGAGGAACGGGGGCAGCTTGGCCATCACGGGAAGGATTAGCTCGTAGCTTGAAGAACGATGCTATGTTAGTGGATCACTTCTTCACCAGCTCTGGCGCGCGTTCGAGAGAAGGCAGTCTTACTAGGTATTGATATAGCTTTCGCCTTTGGGAGAGGCCAGAGTCCAGGTCATCTTGTTCGCTGCAAAGAGATCGGGTCCGAGCTCTGTGATCATACGGACGCTCGCGAGATAGCGCATAATCCGGCCTAAGATACATTAGCTCCCTCGTCCTATGGGGGCACATTTCGGTACCAAGCAATATTTCGTCAGGAGAGATCTCTTTGGCCAGCCGATCGAGATGGATGCCCGAGTCACTCGAGGCGAGCAGATGAAACAGACGCAGCCTAACGCCTATTCTCGCCCCATAGACCTCGAGGGGCTATTGCGTCGTTAGCATCGCCCAACCTGCGCATCAATAGACGTACAGCAAAAGTGATGCGCTGAACAGCATCTTCCTCCGGCTCGAGTGAAACAATGAGATCGCGCAGCTCATTCACCAGCCTGCCGCGATTGTCTTCATCGAGACATTTGGCGAGATCTTTGACATGATCGAGAGCTTCATCCATCTTTTGTTGATTGGGGTACTACTGTCTGCAAGGAGGGGATTTGACCGATGTCCAATGGTATGGAAGTATTTTGAGAAGGTAGGCGATAGGGCGATTGTGTTGAAAAAGACAGGATAGGGTGCTGTTTTGGCTTGGATTTGAGACCAAATACCATAAAGAAATCTGTGCCCTGAGAAAAGACCAAGGTATATTGCTTGAGCTGAAGATGAACCGGTGGAATTCAGATGCAACCATGGGGGGTAGGAGAGTCCGAGTTAACGGATCCACCCATGTGAATCTGTAACAACGCCGTAAAGTCACTCCTGGTTGTGGAAACTAGAAAAAAGGTTAACAACGATGGATGCATCCAGGATGAAGACAAGGATGTCGATATCATTCACTTTGCATGAGACAGTGGCCATACTTGTCAGAAAGCATCATGATGCAGGGTCCAACCCCCCACCTCTCTCACCTCAACCAACCTCTCACTTCAACAAACATTTTTTAAAACAGATGAGAAGTCACTGACGTATCTATCACGGTCGTTGTTGCCCTCAACTGTGGTTCCTCTGTAGTTTGGTTCCACCAGAAGCCACATAGAAACCTCGGGTTGACCCAGGCCTAGACTCGAGCTTCTTCTAGAATGATGACATATAACGACTTACAGTGGCCGGAAAAGTATCTTTCACGAGTCTGCTCTGTGCATCAGCATGTGATCCGTATCACATGAATTCCGGGGAATGAACGAAGCAACACATCGGATCCCGGGGCAAGTCAGCCAGCCACTTGGTCCCACAATATGTATAATCGATGACCATGGCAACGTTGGCCTTTCACAACCGGCAGTATACGCACATGCTGCTACGCCTATCCTCGAACTGAACGCGTCAACAATTACCAAGATGATAAACAAATATAATGAGTCAAAAGGCACATCAGAACGAAAGTCTATCCCGTCCCGCCCTTAAGACATCTTCTCACCCAGAAAGGGCACCTTGCAGCATCCATCAGTACAGCGACGAGGACAATCGAGGAGTATATCAAGCAGCAGAATCTACCGTATCCTTCCTTCGAAGTATACGGGGGAATCACCCTACCCTGGGAGCTGCAGGGTGCAAAAGAATCAATCCTAGATTCGGCTTCCGAGCTACGATATCTGCTCACCGATCCCGTGAGCGCATTCTTCGATGGAGCCGTAAGTCATGACGCGTCTGGATCCAACCCCGACAACCTTCTGACAAAGGAGTATAGCCGGTAGGCTTTATGAGTATGGTAGTGATCCAACGCTTCAAGATCGCGAATCTAATCAAGCCGGACATGAGATGAGTTTTACATCGATCGCAGAGCAGACGGGCCTGAGGGAGGGGGTGGTCAAACATGTCCTGCGTCACGCGATGACCTTGCGGGTGTTTCGCGAGCCGCGACGGGGATTTGTGGCCCACACCCCTCGGTCGGTGGTGATAAGAGATGGTGATATAGCACGCTGGATGGCTTTCTCTATTGACGAACTGACAGAGGCTATTCTGTGTGTAAGTACTCCCGCAATATGGATATGGGGATTAGCACTAACTCTATTTTCTATTCCAGGCGCGTGATGCTATGCAGAAATGGCCACGGTCGGATGAACTCAACCAAACGGTAAGCTCCACCCGCATGTACTCTCTGTCTCAAATGGCCGTGACACATGGCTAATAATGAATTCGCATATGCCAGGGTTTCTCCCTCGCCGAGAACACGGATCGACCAATTTACGAGGTCCTGGAGGCAGATCCTGTGCGCGGGGCCCGGTTGGCCAGTGCCATGAACGTGTGAGCCTCAAGCGAGAGTTATTCGGCCTCGAAAGTAGTAGAGTCATATGACTGGAGTCAGCTGGGGGCAGGCCCAGTTGTGGATATAGGCGGCTCACGAGGACAAGTTGCGGTGGCAGTGGCCTCGAAATTCCCAGCCTTGAATTTTGTGGTGCAAGACCTCGAAAGCACCATAGCAGGAGCTGAGTGTGATCTGCCACCTGAAGTCGCAGACCGCGTGAGCTTTATGGCCCACGACTTCTTCCAGGAGCAGTCGGTTGTGGCTTCCACGTATTTCCTGCGGTGGATCCTGCATAACTGGTCGGACAAGTACTGTATCAAGATTCTCCGTGCACTGATTCCTGCCCTGCGACCGCGGGCAGGGGTCATTGTCAATGAGATCTGCATGCCTGAGCCAGGAGAGGTTTCTGTGTGTAGAGAAAGGTTGGCACGGTAGGTTGCCTCGACTGCCACCATGAGATCCTGAGCTGACGTTATGGCAGGACGATGGGCTTGGGCATGATAGGCCTATTCAACGCCTATGAGCGAGATATAGAAGACTGGACCCGAGTCTTCAAGCAAACGGACTCGAGATTCCGGTTGCTCGGCTGTCGGCACCTGGACGGTGCGGAAATGGCTTCGATCGAATTCGAGTGGACCGGATGAACGCGAGAGCCTTCATGTAGTTGAGAATACACTGTTGAACACTAAGGTATATTGGTTTTGCAGGTAAAAATAATCAGAGACACGGAGTTAGGGTCCATTGTCGAATGTCAGTCGTTGTTCCTATGACTTCCAAAGCTTGTAAGAGTTCAACAATTCTACGCCACCCCAGAACCACCATTGCGGCCGGCCTTCCTCATCACTCTCGACATCCCGCCGAATGAGAGGCATCTCGATGGCCTTTATTGCAAGCGCAGTAGTCAACCCTCTGTTCCCAATCTTCACCCCAGTCGATCCGAATCTATAGACCCAACCTGTAGGGAAGCCACCATCCTCACACTGCATGTCCCGCAATGCTCTTTCATCGAGCAGATTCGACATCCCGAGCAGCTTGCACGCATAGACCCGCATGGCTAGCGAAATAGCGTCGCCAGCGGCACCAATTCGCTCCTGTAATCTTTCTCCCAGCAGAGGCACAAGCCGAGCGCGGAGTGGACTCATCCTCAGGAAAGCCGAGAGGCGGGCTAGGAAGTACAAGAAGGCGTCCGGACTGATATAGTACCTGGTGCCCTGCAGGTAGGCTCTATGTTGCAGCACGTCCAGCACCCAGTTGAAGGTGGCGATTAACTCGGATTCCCGGCCGTTCTGGGCAAACAGGCTGAGTACATTAACACACACGACGGGGTCGACTCGAGGGCGGGTGGGATCGAAATATGTCTTCCGAGGTTTGTCAGGGAGGGAGACGCAGATGAATTCACGATGATCATACCGGGACTATCCCATCATTGTCCAAGAGAAGCAGAATCTCATCCATCACATCGGTGACGACGTTCTTATGGATTGGAAGAACCGAGAGCGCAATAGAGGTGGTGTCCAGATCGTTGGGGAAAGTGCTCGTCGGCGACTGAGGAATCCCTGTTGACAGTCCCACCGGATCAATAGCTGCAACACCAGGCTCAGGGAGGATTTAACCAACCGATGAAATAGTTCCATGTTCGATCCCAAGGCTCGAGTTCAATCAGGTCTCTAAGCCCACGTTCATTAAACACTCCACATGCCATAGACAGAACTGAGTAGAGAAGCTCACCGGTCGCCCGTCAGCTCCAGAATCAACAACTGCGCAAAGTTCTCGTGAATCACTGAGGTATCGCTAGTCACGGTGAGCAGGCTCTTTGCATTTAACCTGAGATACTCCAAGCCTCGAGAGACAGGGTCTCCCACCAGATTCCGGATTCGTTGCTTGAATTCGGTGACGTTTTCGAACACAACGCCGTGCATCCCCACAGATTGCGCGACCAGCACATTCTCTGCTTTGTCGTCCACGAACACAACCTCGTCAGGCTTTAGTCTCGTCTCCGCGAGAACGACCCGATAGAATCCAAGATCTGGTTTGCGCATCCCGACAACCCCGGAAAGATATACATGGTCGAAGACTGGATAGCTGTCCACGATGCGACTAATGCATTCCTGCTCCGCGCGAGGCGTGTTCGTCATGCCATACACTTTGAGCCCCGGGTTTCGCCTCCTTGTCTCGCTGACAAGCTGAAGCGCGGCGTGGTTCATCTCTAGGCTTTGCCGAGCCTGTTCCATGGTGGAAGCCATATCCGCAGCGCTAATGGAGAACCGTTCGACTAGCTTCGCATAACATTGGTCTTCGGAGTATCTTCCGCGCTCGTATTCGAACCATATCTCGGAGGACATGATTTGTTTGAGTTGTGCTGGGGAGAGCGGGCTTTGAGCTGGCGGGGTCCATGAGCATAGAACTCCCGCGAAGTCTAGGACCAGTGCTTTGATTGGGGACATTGCTGTGGGCGATATCGAGCTAGATCACTTTCGAACCCACTCTTGAAAGTGACTACGAAGATTTCTGATGGCCGGGGGATGAGGTAGCTTTATATTGTTATGCTGGAACTTGATGCGGAGTACAACGTAGAAAGCATTCGCAATTGACGGGACCCTTCTGAGGACGAACTCCACAACGACTAATCATCAAATCTCAGTCCTGACTGAAGAGGGCTTCTATCTGGTTAGCATCCGGCGACGAGGTGTTATGCGATCAAGTAATTATGGATCTCTGTGGCGGATGAATGGCGCTAGGAAGAAAGCGAATGCATCCATGGTGGATAGATGAGAGATAACCATTGTCAAGGATCTGTGCAGACCAATCGACATACCTGTATATGCGAAGTCTGTGGGCCTGGGTGGTGTTTCATCTGATCCTTTATTACTGAACTTGACAAGTTTTCTTAGTTGCATATCGATTAGTGATCCTAGGGGGTAGGCTACTCGTTTTTGATTATTCTATACATTTAATGGGACCTAGTCAGTTGTACATATAGTGTCGACTAATCAATGTCCAATCCCTCCCTTTAGAAAACCGGGAGGTACTAGGTCCAGTCAGTACCCGCTACCCCAAAAGAAACCACGAATTAACAGCACGAGGAATCTTTAAAGCCTGTGGGGTTTATGATTCACGCTTCGATCATCCGGTTCGATTCTGTCTCGGCGCATTTCCTTATCGCAATCCGCCCTCATAGCGTCGGCAAGTGCCAGTTGCTTGTGGGTAGTTAGAGACGAGAAAGGGTCTAGCTTCTCCTTGAAAACCTAGTCACTGGGGCATGCAAAAGCTACTCAAATCCTCGCCGGAGAACATGTATATTCGAGGCTCCCATGATATGTCTTTCGAACATCTTCCTCTGCCTAATATTGATCTGCGCGGTCGCAACACACGTCTCCCAACAAAGGTTTCCTCTACTTCATGCAGCACGCCCAAACCGACCACCGCCCATCGGCTATCGTCGACAAATAGAAATAACACGCACTCCTTGGTATTCCTCCCTCCCCGCCCGGAGCACTTCCCCCCTCCTCGCAGCAGTATCCCACTCCTCCCCATCCAAGTTCCACTCCGGAGGGGTGTCGTCCGGGAACAACTGCCGCAGGATCTCGCCCACGACCACAACAATCATCCGGACCGAGAACCCTCGAGCGGACGGGCACTTCATGGTTCCGATTGCAAATGGAATCCAGGCGAATTGCTGCGATCCGACCAAGGATGATCGGATCTGTTGTTTGTCGGGCGTGAGAAACCGCCCGGGGTCGAATTGTTGCGCGGTCGCGCCCCAGATCGATGGGTCCCTCTGGATCGCTTCGATATCGATGGATTCTGGCACCCGGCTGATGCGGCGGATGGGCGGGTAGAGGCGGAGGGACTCATATGCGATTGCTAACGACTGGGGGTCTGGGGAATGGTCCGGTGGGCAGCTTCGCAATATCAGGGCGTATTCTGGGCTCCGTGGGCCGGACTGTAGGACTGCGAGAAGGGTGTAGAGAGTTGATCGCCATGGGGCTTCAAAAGCGGGGAGGAGCAGGTTCAGCGGGTTGAACTCTTCAGGGGGCGGGGAGCCCGAGACGCGGTATAGGATCGTCTCTGCCAGCTCCGTCGATACTGCAGCGTCAATGAAGACGTCCTGCAGGGTTTGAATCAAGGTATCCGCCGAACGCCGGACATTCTCGGGAATGTGCTTGGAAGCGTCAGGTGTCAGAGCGTGTCGCTTGCCCTCTGTAGCGATGCGATGGATTTCTGAGCCCATGTAGCTCAGGTTGTCGCACGCGATGTTGTCGATGTTGAAGAGAGCTTTCAGAACGCCGGCAAGTGAGGTGTTGAGGCTGACCTGTCGTAGGTCGGCGGTGATGGTGCAAACACCATCCGGAGCTGTGCATCGGAAAAGAAGAGGTCGGACGGCATTGGCCACTACCCGAGCGATGCCTCCCCATGCACAATCGTCCACTCTGCCAAGTGCCTTGTACAAGGCCTGGCGGTAGGAAAGCTGTAGCTCTGCCGAGTCAGACACGAAAGGGTTGTTGAGCCGCCATAGACTCTTCAGGGTTGGTGCCCCTGCTCTGGCTGCTCGCATCGCGACGGTTGAGTTCTTCAATGTGACTATCGGGTCCTCGTCTCCGTTCGGTTCAAGCCTGGTTATGTCGCCAGTGTCTTCGTCGCTTCTACATGGACGCAGTAGAACATAACTGACAATTGCACCCACAAGGATTACCAAGAGCAGGACCTCTTCACTCATTATTGGAAATTACAGGCTGTTTAGACATAGGCTGCGAAGGCATAAGAGCTCAGCAGAGACAGCGTCGCCCCATAGGAAACGGGACCGTCTCACAAGACGACTTGGTGTGAGAGATTCAAGTGCGCGCACGGCATCCCAAGCCGCACCGTGAGGGTAAAAGAGGGGAGGGAAGGAGAGTGAGTGAGAAAACTCGGGGGCGGGGGGCAAGGGGGGGGGGGTTTATACTCCGGCACGTTTGCGTGACTTCCTCATTCAGAACTATTATACTGCGACTCATGAACAGTTTAAACCCCTCACCACCACCACATGGCATGCGAAAATTCCAAGCATCACAATCTTGTTAAAGACTATCTATGATACAGAATACAGAATAGACTCGCCCCATGTGAATCCTCGTACGATGTATTGTGACTTGGCAGCATGTTGTCGTTCGAAGCAGCGCAGATCGTATTCCCAGTGAAATCCGACCGAGAATACACAACCTGAAGGCCACCATAGACTCTCTTTCCGAGGGGCAACTAGGAAATCGGGCACCGCCTCGATTCAGTAGGTATGTATCGTCCGAGGGGAATACTTAGCAAAAGTCGTTGACGGGCTATAGAAGATTGAGTAGATAGGATAGGGGCTCTCATGAGTCGTGCGGAGGGCTCTGCAAATCGTCCATCATGTCGAAACTAATACCACCCCAATCCTGGCGTCCAACGATGATGTACTCATTTACTTCGACCCCGCCGTCTGTGTCACAGCCGCGACCCTCGCTTGCGGTGAATTCATACATGTGGAACAGAAGAAGAGACCGAGCTTACCAGCTCAGGTTCGCCAGTTCTCGGGGGTGGCCTGCGCCGGTGCGCCGGGTTGTACTGTCACATGCTTGCGTTCTACCTTGTGGCTGCTGGGGATGCATACCTGTGATCAGAATAAAGACCTACAGAGGGCAAGGGATCTATCATAACCTCTAGCCCCGTTTCATTCACGTCCATGGCTGAGCTTGTGGATTACCAAACTTAGGCTAGAAGACGATACTGGGGACAAGAGATGTTCTTTCCCACCCGACCGCATGGGAGACTAAGGATTCCCGCTATCCGTCAAGTTTGACGCAAGGTGTGCTATTGGCATCCAATCGCCCATCCCAGGGACCCTATATACAGCGACCTCGATTGGAAATTCAGAAAGTCAGAGCCTAGCAGTCCTCCTCATCCTCCTCAGTAGCGGCGGTAGCAACGGTCGACTGAGTGGTAAGGGTGGTGTGCGTGGCGCTATCGACGGTGATGGCGGCGGAGCCGCTGCTCTCGTAGCCCTCGACGGCGACGATCTGGTAGTTGAAGGTACCGAGCTCGAGGCCAAGGTTCTCCCAGGCGTCGAAGTGGTTCTTGGTGGTGACGGTGCCGCCGACGCGGGCGTCGTCGCGGATGGACCAGTACTGCTTGAAGGTGCTGGTGCCCTCGATGGAGGCGGCGTTGGTGCGGGTCGACTCGTAGATCTTGTAGGTGCTGCCGTCGCTGGTCACGGTGCCCAGCTGGGTCAATCCGCTAGACGGGTTGTAGTCGCCGTAGTGCTCGACGATGTAGTACTCGACCAGGGGGCTGGTGGTCCAGCCGTAAACGGAGAGGTAGCTGTTGCCGTTGTTGGTGGGGGTCCAGGTACCGGTGTAGGTGATGTCGCTGGTTAGAGTGTTAGATCGACGAATGAAAGAGGGCACGAAGGAGGAGGAAACCTACTGATCACTGCCGGTGCTCCAGCCCTTACCGGCAACAAAGTTGCCAGCATCACTCCATTCCACAGAGTATTCGCCAGCATTACCGTTGGTGTAGGTGACGGAGCCTTCATTGTTCGTCCAGAAGGAGTAGAAGTACCCATTCGAGGTGCCCTCGCTGGAGGTGGTCAGGCTGCGCTTGGCCATCTCCATGAGAGCAAGACGGTTTGGGGCCGCCAGGGCGCCCGAAGCAGCGGAAAGAGCGAGGAGAATGTTGGAAAGAGCGACCATTGTGGTGGTGGTGTTGGTATTTTGGTAAGGAATGTAGTTGATGCTGGTGGTACAAATAGTGAGTGGACAGAGAAGCGCAGCTTGAGGCACTGGAAATGGATCGCCATGCCGGCTCTATAAGTACTCCTGGTACCAGTGCAGTAAATCTGACCAAGGATCGAATAGGTGAGACATTACCGTCTGTCGTAGATTAATTCTCATGGTTTTGGGAGGTCGGGGCGTGCTCCTGAATCATTTTAGTAGCCGTCGTGTTTCAAATTGATATCCGCACCCACTTTTGTCCCCGCCGGCCCGTCGCCAGTGCGTTTGGCCCTCGGTCCAATCATTACCTCCCATGCAGTCTTTAGCTTCGGAGAAGCACAGGTAGCGCAAACAATGGTGAAGGAGGTGGAGTTCGGACGTTTGGCTCAGGGCGAAAAGAGCCGGATTAGTGACCCTTACCCTGCTCTTGCTGCTGTTGTCCGGCATAGACGTCAAGGTGCCTAGAGCACTCAGCGATGCTTAATTTAGCACATGGTGTTTGTTGCAGAATGGAACTGAAGAAGCGGACTGCTTGGGCCTAGGCTACTGGCCAATCGTTCGTTGCATAGATTAAACAATGGCATTTAGCTAAATAAAGGAAGCTGGAGCTACCGAGGACAACCACATTCAGGGGTCGAATGACACTTTCGGAGTGGGACGCTCCAGATCAAGGCCTGGCCCACGCAGCCCTTGATGTTGTCTGCAGCATTCGATGGTGTAGAGACTCTTCTACAAAATACAGGACATGAAATGTAGGTGGGATAATTGGCAGCTTAGTAGCTCAAAAGTTAGTCTTTTCATATTGATGATTGGACTGATTTGATGGCTTGTGTGTTTTTGGGATGAGGTTTGCAAAGATTATCATTCCAGCACATACGACCACAGGGTGTGGAAAACAGGGCTTCCCGTCCGCTCAGCCGTACTTAAGCCACATATTGAACGCGGCCGAGTGAGATATGAGCCCTTTCTCAGTCGCTGCTTTATGGGTGAGCAACGCTAAGACGAAGAGTGAGTGCGGGTGATTTGGGTGATGCTGTCCAGAGTGTGGGTGAGCGGGGTGAGCAGGGTGAGCAAATAGGTGAGCGATTGAGTGACCGAGCGGGCCAGCTAGGCAACCAAGTGAGAAAATTTTTGAAGTTAAATAGGGCGTTTGGCCTGGTTGTCCATTTCTTTTTTTCTGTTCGATATAATCATGCTCAGTAAACAACTTGAAAAGTGATACTATGTCGAAAATCAGCATGTCACGTGACAATAAATCAGGCCTCTCCGAGGAGGAGCAGAGGCGGAGAAAGGTTGAGGAGCTCCGAAAAATCGGTGAAATACGTGGTTTTACTACAGAGTACCAACAAATTACAAAATGGAAAGTGAATGAGATATGTCACAAGAAGAGAGCTCCGGCTACTGATGAAAGATACAACAGAGCTGTTGAGAATTGGAAGATGTAAGTAATAAAAATACTTTTATACTATGTATACAGACATTACTGACTCCAGTTCAGATGGATGATGACTCAAGGTGAACCTGAAGACAGGTATTT